>NC_091187.1:36037048-36183838 GCF_040958095.1 Procambarus clarkii | reverse complement strand
TATTTGCGTAATATCAAACTACATGATTAACGTGAAAAAGTTACTATTTTACCATATTTGAGGATTTTACCTTCAAATCATAGAGCGAGGTTTCGTATTATATAGATCCAAGAAAAGACATATGACAATGTTGTTTCCAATACAAATGATAAAAATCAATGTGTTTTCATTAGAATTAACTAAAATGTTCCTGATTTTCCGTTTATATTACCGATGGAAGATGTACACGAACACCGCTCTATTCCGGCTGAAACGTCGATATATGCAATAAAATCAGAACTTCTCCCCCTTTAAATATCTTACTCAGTATTTTAACGAGAAGAAATAGTTGATTGAAAATGAAGTATTTAAGGTTATTATCTAATCAATTATGTGTCTGCATCATTTTTATCGTATATGTATGAGTTAAAACCCATGCACTGAAAATTCACAAAAACGTGGAAAAAGGCAAAATATTGCCTAATTCGATGATATTTTGTTAAAATCACATAAAGGAAAAGGAGATGATAAACGTCAAAATATTGCTATATTCGATGATTTTTCGTACGAAACAAAATGCAAGAAAACTTGCTTAAAATGCAATATTATGCGAAATTCTGAGATTTCAAGGCAAATCACATATCGTGATACAACATGAAATAGTATCGAATTAATGGTAAAAATGAATATATTTACGTAATATCAAACTACATGAAAAACGTGAAAAAAGTCACTATTTAACCATATTTGAGGATTATAACTTAGAATCATAGAGCGAGGTTTCGTATTATTTAGATCCAAGAAAAGACATATGACAATGTTGTTTCCAATACAAATGATAAAAATCAATGTGTTTTCATTAGAATTAACTAAAATGTTCCTGATTTTCCGTTTATATTACTGATGGAAGATAACACGTAAAACCGCTCTATTCCAGCTGAAACGTACAATAAATGCATGCAATAAAAACAGAACTTCTCCCCTTTTCAATATCTTACTCAGTATTTTAACGAGAAACAAATAGATGATTGAAAATGAAGTATTTAAGGTTATTTTCTAATCAATTATGTGTTTGCATCATTTTTATCGTTTATATATGAATTAATACACATGGACTGAAAATTCACAAAAACGTGGAAAACGTTCAAAATATTGCCTAATTCGATGATATTTTATTTAAATCACATGAAGGAAAAGGGGATGATAAACGTCAAAACATTGCTAAATTCGATGATTTTTCGTACGAAACAAAATGCAAGAAAACTTTCTTAAAATGCAATATTATGCGAAATTCTGAGATTTCAAGGCCAAATCACATATCGTGATACTACATGAAATAGTATCGAATTAATGGTAAAAATGTATATATTTACGTAATATCAAACTACATGAAAAACGTGAAAAAAGTCACTATTTAACCATATTTGAGGATTTTACCTTCAAATCATAGAGGTAGGTTTCGTATTATTTGGATCCAAAAAAAGACATATGACAATGTTGTTTCCAATACAAATGATAAAAATCAAAGTGTTTTCATTAGAATTAACTAAAATGTCCCTGGTTTTCCGTTTATATTACCGATGGAAGATGTACACGAAAATCGCTCTATTCCGGCTGAAACGTCGATATATGCAATAAAAACAGATCTTCTCCCCTTTTCAATATCTTACTCAGTATTTTAACGAGAAACAAATAGTTGATTGAAAATAAAGTATTTAAGGTTATTATCTAATCAATTATGTGTTTGTATCATTTTTATCGTATATATATGAATTAATACCCATGGACTGAAAATTCACAAAAACGTGGAAAAACGGCAAAATATTGCCTAATTCGATGATATTTTGTTTAAATCACATGAAGGAAAAGGGGATGATAAACGTCAAAATATTGCTAAATTCGATGATTTTTCGTACGAAACAAAATGCAAGAAAACTTGCTTAAAATGCAATATTACGCGAAATTCTGCGATTTGAAGGGCAAATCACATATCGTGATACTACATGAAATAGTATCGGAATATTGGTAAAAATGAATATATTTGCGTAATATCAAACTACATGATTAACGTGAAAAAGTTACTATTTTACCATATTTGAGGATTTTACCTTCAAATCATAGAGCGAGGTTTCGTATTATTTAGATCCAAGAAAAGACATATGACAATGTTATTTCCAATACAAATGATAAAAATCAATGTGTTTTCATTAGAAATAACTAAAATGTTCCTGATTTTCCGTTTATATTACCGATGGAAGATGTACACGAAAACCGCTCTATTCCGGATGAAACGTCGATATATTCAATAAAATCAGAACTTCTCCCCCCTTTCAATATCTTACTCAGTATTTTAACGAGAAAGAAATAGTTGATTGAAAATGAAGTATTTAAGGTTATTATCTAATCAATTATGTGTTTGCATCATTTTTATCGTATATGTATGAATTAAAACCCATGGACTGAAAATTCACAAAAACGTGGAAAAAGGCAAAATATTGCCTAATTCGATGATATTTTGTTTAAATCACATGAAGGAAAAGGGGATGATAAACGTCAAAATATTGCTAAATTCGATGATTTTTCGTACGAAACAAAATGCAAGAAAACTTGCTTAAAATGCAATATTATGCGAAATTCTGAGATTTGAAGGCCAAATCACATATCGTGATACTACATGAAATAGTATCGAAATATTGGTAAAAAATGAATATATTTACGTAATATCAAACTACATGATTAACGTGAAAAAGTTACTATTTTACCATATTTGAGGATTTTAACTTCAAATCATAGAGCGAGGTTTCATATTATTTAGATCCAAGAAAAGATATATCACAATGTTGTTTCCAATACAAATGATAAAAATCAATGAGTTTTCATTAGAATTAACTAAAATGTTCCTGATTTTCCGTTTATATTACCGATGGAAGAGGCACACGAAAACCGCTCTATTCCGGCTGAAACGTCGATATATGCAATAAAATCAGAACTTCTCCCCCTTTGAATATCTTACTCAGTATTTTAACGAGAAAGAAATAGTTGATTGAAAATGAAGTATTTAAGGTTATTATCTAATCAATTATGTGTTTGCATTATTTTTATCGTATATATATGAATTAAAACCCATGGACTGAAAATTCACAAAAACGTGGAAACTGCAAAATATTGCATAATTCGGTGATATTTTGTTTAAATCACATGAAGGAAAAGGAGATGATAAACGTCAAAATATTGCTATATTCGATGATTTTTTGTACGAAACAAAATGCAAGAAAACTTGCTTAAAATGCAATATTATGCGAAATTCTGAGATTTGAAGGCCAAATCACATATCGTGATACTACATGAAATAGTATCGAAATATTGGTAAAAATGAATATATTTTCGTAATATCAAACTACATGAAAAACGTGAAAAAAGTCACTATATAACCATATTTGAGGATTTTAACTTCAAATCATAGAGCGAGGTTTCGTATTATTTAGATCCAAGAAAAGACATATGACAATGTTGTTTCCAATACAAATGATAAAAAACAATGTGTTTTCATTAGAATTAACTATAATGTTCTTGATTTTCCGTTTATACGATTTTTTTACGATGGAAGATGTACACGTAAAACCGCTCTAATCCGGCTGAAACGTCGATATATGCAATAAAAACCGAACTTTTCCCCTTTTCAATATCTTACTCAGTATTTTAACGAGAAACAAATAGATGATTGAAAATGAAGTATTTAAGGTTATTTTCTAATCAATTATGTGTTTGCATCACTTTTATCGTATATATATGAATCATATGTCTTTTCTACCCATGGACTGAAAATTCTCAAAAACGTGGAAAACGGCAAAATATTGCCTAATTCGATGACATCTAACATCATCATTTTGGTAATGACATCAATGTTATGAGTAGGCATAGGGTCATAAAGTGCAAAACCACCTGGGTTTTGCACTCTATATTTGCATATACTTCTGTAGGGAATTCTATTGCGAACACAATCTTACCAAAATGAAAGACCTAGGACGAGAATTGAGATGTCCAAAGTGAAGAGAGTGTACACATTTTATTGCTCTTGCGCGGTTCTGGGTAATACGCTCTTACTTTCTCACTTTCTCGCTGGGCTTAATATGCATTTAGTCTTGCAGATAATTCTATTGCGAACACATTGATACCAAATTGAAAAACCTAGGACGAGAAATGAGATGACAAAGGGAAAAGAGAATACACTTTTCAGTGTATTCTGAAAAATGATGAAAAGTGAAAAGTGAAATACCCAAATGAAAGCCCTAGGACGGGAATTGAGGTGACAGCGAGGTGATTTAGCGCGCAGGATTCGTAATTCTGTGGTGCGGGTTCGATTCCCGCACGAGGCAGAAGCAAATGGGCAAAGTTTCTTTCACCCTGAATGCCCCTGTTACCTAGCAGTAAATAGGTACCTGGGAGTTAGTCAGCTGTCACGGGCTGCTTCCTGGGGGTGGAGGCCTGGTCGAGGACCGGGCCGCGGGGACACTAAAAAGCCCCGAAATCATCTCAAGATAACCTGAAGATAACAAAAGTGAAAAAAGTGTTCACATTTTATCGCTCTTGTGTGCTAGCGGGTAACAAGCACTCACTTTCTCTGTTTGTTGTGGATGGTACGCCAGACTTTTGGTCTTTATATGCCGTTAGTCCTGTAGAAAATTCTATTTCGAACACAATGACACCAATTTGAAAAACCTTGGACGAGAATTGAAATGACAAAGTTGAAAACAGTATACACTTTTCAGAATTACCACTCGCTCCCGGAAACACTGAGGCCCACCTTAGGTAGTGTGGGTCGGGCGCACGCAATGCAATAAAGTGCTAGGTGAATAAACATGCCTCCACGCTGCCCATAACACACACACATTCCCAAATAACTGCCCATAACACACACACACATTTCCAAATAACTGCCCACAACACACACATATGCCTCCATGCTGCCAATAACAAACACACATCCCCATGCTGCCATAACACACACACACACACACACACACACACACACACACACACACACACACACACACACACACACACACACACACACACACACACACACACACACACACACACACACACACACAGTTGGAGGAGTTCGAAATTACGAGAGAGGAGGTCAAGAGACACCTGCTGGATCTTGATGTTAGAAAGGCTGTTGGTCCAGATGGGATCTCACCATGGGTACTGAAAGAGTGTGCAGAGGCACTTTGCTTGCCACTCTCCATAGTGTATAGTAAGTCACTAGAGACGGGAGACCGACCAGAAATATGGAAGACGGCGAATGTGGTCCCAATATACAAAAAGGGCGACAGACAAGAGGCACTGAACTACAGGCCAGTCTCCTTGACTTGTATACCATGCAAGGTGATGGAGAAGATCGTGAGAAAAATCCTGGTAACACATCTGGAGAGAAGGGACTTCGTGACAAATCGCCAACATGGATTCAGGGAGGCTAAATCTTGCCTTACAGGCTTGATAGAATTCTACGATCAGGTGACACAGACTAAGCAAGAAAGAGAGGGCTGGGCGGACTGCATTTTCTTGGATTGTCGGAAAGCCTTTGACACAGTACCGCATAAGAGGCTGGTACATAAGCTGGAGAGACAGGCAGGTGTAGCTGGTAAGGTGCTTCAGTGGATAAGGGAGTATCTAAGCAATAGGAAGCATAGAGTTACGGTGAGGGGTGAGACCTCCGATTGGCGTGAAGTCACCAGTGGAGTCCCACAGGACTCTGTACTCGGTCCTATCTTGTTTCTGATATATGTAAATGATCTCCCGGAGAGTATCGATTCATTTCTCTCAATGTTTGCTGACGATGCTAAAATTATGAGAAGAATTAAAACAGAAGAGGACTGTTTGAGGCTTCAAGAAGACCTAGACAAGCTGAAGGCATGGTCGAACAAATGGTTGTTAGAGTTTAACCCAACCAAATGTAATGTAATGAAGATAGGTGTAGGGAGCAGGAGGCCAGATACAACGTATCATCTGGGAGAGGAAATTCTTCAGGAGTCAGAGAAGGAAAAAGACTTGGGGGTTGATATCACGCCAGACCTGTCTCCTGCAGCACATATCAAGCGGATAACATCAGCGGCATATGCCAGGCTGGCCAACATACGAACGGCATTCAGAAACTTGTGTAAAGAATCATTCAGAACTTTGTATACCACATATGTCAGGCCAATCCTGGAGTATGCAGCCCCAGCATGGAGTCCATATCTAGTCAAGGATAAGACTAAACTGGAAAAGGTTCAAAGGTTTGCCACGAGACTAGTACCCGAGCTGAGAGGTATGAGCTACGTGGAGAGACTACGGGAATTAAACCTCACTTCGCTGGAAGACAGAAGAGTTAGGGGGGACATGATCACCACATTCAAGATTCTGAAGGGGATTGATAGGGGAGATAAAGACAGTCTATTTAATATGCAATAAAAACAGAACTTCTCCCCTTTCCAATATCTTACTCAGTATTTTACCTAGAAACAAATAGTTGATTGAAAATGAAGTGTTTAAGGTTAATTTCTAGTCAATTATATGTTTGCATCATTTTTATCGTATATTTTATGAATTAATAGCAATAAACTGAAAATTCACAAAAACATGGAAAAACAGCAAAATATTGCCTAATTCGATGATATTTTGTTTATATCACAAAAACGAAAAGGGGATGATAAACATCAAAATATTGCTGAATTGATTGAAAATATTGATTTTTAGTACGAAACAAAATGCAAGAAAACTTGCTTAAAATGCAATATTATGCGAAAATCTGAGATTTGAAGGCCAAATCACATATCGTGATACTACATGAAATAGTATCGAAATATTGGTAAAAATGAATATATTTACGTAATATCAAACTACATGAAAAACGTGAAAAAAGTCACTATATAACCATATTTGAGGATTTTAACTTCAAATCATAGAGCGAGGTTTCGTATTATTTAGATCCAAGAAAAGATGTATAAAGATGTTGCTTCCAATACAAATGATAAAAATCAATGTGCTTTCATTAAAATTAACTAAAATGTTCCTGATTTTCGGTTTATATTACCGATGGAAGTAATGGTACACATAAAACCGTTCTAATCCAGCTGAAACGTCGATATATGCAATAAAAACAGAACTTCTCCCCTTTTAAATATCTTACTCAGTATTTTAACGAGAAACAAATAGATGTTTGAAAATGAAGTATTTAAGGTTATTTTCTGATCAATTATGTGTTTGCATAATTTTTATCGTATATTTAATGAATTAATAACAATAAACTGAAAATTCACAAAAACGTGGAAAAACGGCCTAATTGAATGATATTTTGTTTAAATCACATAAAGGAAAAGGGGATGATAATGGTCAAAATATTGCTAAATTCGATGATTTTTAGTACAAAACAAAATGCAAGAAAACTTGCTTAAAATGCAAAATTTGCGAAATTCTGAGATTTGAAGACGAAATCACATATCTTAAGAAAACATGAAGTAGTATCGAAATTGATTAGAAATTAACCTCAAACACTTCATTTTCAATCAACTATTTGTTTCTTGTTAAAATACTGACTAAGATATTGAAAAGGGGAGAAGTTCTGTTTTTATTGCATATATCGACGTTTCAGCCGGATTAGAGCGGTTTTGCAGTTTTAAAATATATCACAAACATCCCAAATTCAACACTTGAGCCATATTTTGGAGCCAAAATCTGGCTCTCTGCACGTATTCGCAGTTCGAAATTACGACTTTTTATAATGAAAATATGCCAATTACTGAAAGTAGCGATGGATAGCATTTTGCCCAAACCCTCCCTGCAGTTCTAAAAATATCCCAAACATCCCAAATTCGACACTTGAGCCATATTTTGGAGCCAAATTCTGGCTCTCTGTAAGTATTCGCAGTTTGAAATTACGACTTTTTATACCGATAATATGCCAATTACTGAAAGTAGCGATGGATAGCATTTTGCCCAAACCCTCCCTGCAGTTTTAAAAATATCCCAAACATCCCAAATTCGACGCTAGAGCCATATTTTGGAGCCAAATTCTGGCTCTCGCATGTATTCGCAGTTTGAAATTTCGACTTTTTATACCAAAAATATGCTAATTACTGAGAGCTGCGATGGATCACAATTTGCCCAAACCCTCCCTGCAGTTTTCAAAATATCCCAAACATCTCAAATTCGACGCTTGAGCCATATTCTGGAGCCAAATTCTGGCTCTCGGCACGTATTCGCAGTTTGAAATTACGAGTTTTTATACCGAAAATATGCCAATTTCTCAAAGCAGCGATAGGTAACATTTTGCCCAAACCCCCAATCGCAGTTTTCAAAATATCCCAAACATCCCAAATTTGACGCTTGAGCCATATTTTGGAGCCAAATTATGGCTCTCTGTACGTATTCGCAGTTTGAAATTACGACTTTTTATACCGATAATATGCCAATTACTGAGAGCAGCGATGGGTAACATTTTGCCCAAACCCCTGCAGTTTTCAAAATAACCCAAACATCTCAAATTCGACCCCTGAGCTATATTTTGGAGACAAATTCTGGCTCTCTGCACTTGTTCGAAAATTAAAATTATGACTTTTTATACCGAAAATATGCCAATTACTGAAAGCAGCTATGGATCGCATTCTGCCCACACCCTCCCTGCAGTTTTCAAAATATCCCAAACATCCCAAATTCGACGCTTGAGCCATATTTCGGAGGCAAATTCTGTCTCTCGGCACGTATTCGTAGTATGAAATTACGACTTTTTATACCGAAAATATGCCAATTACTTAAAGCGTCGATGGGTCACATTTTGCCCATACCCTCCCTGCAGTTTTTAGAATATATTAAACATCCCAAATTCGACGCTTGAGCCATATTTTGGAACCAAATTCTGTCTCTCTCTTTACGTATTCGCAGTTTGAAATTACGAGTTTTTATACCGAAAATATGCCAATTACTAAGAACAACGATGGATTCACATTTTGCCCAAACCCCCCCTGCAGTTTTAAAATATATCACAAACATCCCAAATTCAACACTTGAGCCATATTTTGGAGCCAAATTCTGGCTCTCTGCACGTATTCGCAGTTTTAATTACGTCCTTTTATACCGAAAGTATGCCAATTACTGAAAGCGGCGATGGATCGTATTTTGCACAAATTCTCCTTGCAGTTTTCAAAATATCCCAAGCATCCCTAAATTCGACCCCTTGAGTCATATTTTGGAGCCAAATTCTGGCTCTCTGCACGTATTCGCAGTTTGAAATTACGACTTTTTATACCGAAAATATGCCAATTACTGAAAGCGGCGATGGGTTACATTTTGCCCAAAATCCCTTGCCGTTTTCAAAATATCCTGAACATCCCAAATTAGACGCTTGAGCCATATTTTGGATTAAAATTCTCGCTCTCTGCACGTATTCGCAGTTTGAGTTTACGAATTTTTATACCGAAAATATGCCAATTACTGAGAGCATCGATGGGTCACATTTTGCCCAAACTCCGCCTGCAGTTTTCAAAATATCCCAAACATCCCAAATTCAACGCTTGAGCCATATTTTGGAGCCAAATTTTGTCTCTCGGCTCAAGAGAGGGATGCAGAGGCTCAAGAGAGTGATGCAGAGGCTCAAGAGAGTGATGCATAGCCTTAAGAGAGTGATGTAGAGGCTTAAGAGCGGGATGCAAAGGCTCAAGAGAGTGATGCAGAGGCTCAAGAGAGTGATGCAGAGGCTTAGGAGAATGATGCAGAGGCTGAAGAGAGGGATGCAGAGGCTGAAGAGAGTGATGCAGAGGCTGAAGAGAGAGATGCAGAGGCTTAAGAGGGTGATGCAGAGGCTCGAGAGAGTGATGAGACAAATTCTGGCTCTCTGCACTTGTTCGAAAATTAAAATTATAACTTTTTATACCGAAAATATGCCAATTACTGAAAGCAGCTATGGATCGCATTCTGCCCACACCCTCCCTGCAGTTTTCAAAATATCCCAAACATCCCAAATTCGAAGCTTGAGCCATATTTCGGAGGCAAATTCTGTCTCTCGGCACGTATTCGTAGTATGAAATTACGACTTTTTATACCGAAAATATGCCAATTACTGAAAGCGTCGATGGGTCACATTTTGCCCATACCCTCCCTGCAGTTTTTAGAATATATCAAACATCCCAAATTCGACGCTTGAGCCATATTTTGGAGCCAAATTCTGTCTCACTTTAGGTATTCGCAGTTTGAAATTACGAGTTTTTATACCGAAAATATGCCAATTACTAAGAACAACGATGGATCACATTTTGCGCAACCCCCCCTGCAGTTTTAAAATATATCACAAACATCCCAAATTCAACACTTGAGCCATATTTTGGAGCCAAATTCTGGCTCTCTGCACGTATTCGCAGTTCGAAATTACGACTTTTTATACCGAAAATATGCCAATTACTGAAAGTAGCGATGGATAGCATTTTGCCCAAACCCTCCCTGCAGTTTTCAAAATATCCCAAACATCCCAAATTCGACCCTTGAGCCATATTTTGGAGCCAAATTCTGGCTCTCTGTACGTATTCGCAGTTTGAAATTACGACTTTTTATACCGATAATATCCCAATTACTGAAAGTAGCGATGGATAGCATTTTGCCCAAACCCTCCCTGCAGTTTTAAAAATATCGCAAACATCCCAAATTCGACGCTAGAGCCATATTTTGGAGCCAAATTCTGGCTCTCGGCACGTATTCGCAGTTTGAAATTACGAGTTTTTATACCGAAAAGATGCCTATTTCTCAAAGCAGCGATAGGTAACATTTTGCCCAAACCCCCAATCGCAGTTTACAAAATATCCCAAACATCCCAAATTTGACGCTTGAGTCATATTTTGAGCCAAATTCTGGCTCTCTGCACGTATTCGCAGTTTGAAATTACGACTTTTTATACCGAAAATATGCCAATTACTGAGAGTAGCGATGGATAGCATTTTGCCCAAACCCTTCCTGCAGTTTTAAAAAAATCCCAAACATCCCAAATTCGACGCTTGAGCCATATTTTGGAGCCAAATTCTGGCTCTGGGCACGTATTTGCAGTTCGAAATTACGAGTTTTTATACCGAAAATATGCCTATTTCTCAAAGCAGCGATAGGTAACATTTTGCCCAAGCCCCCAATCGCAGTTTACAAAATATCCCAAACATCCCAAATTTGACGCTTGAGTCATATTTTGAGCCAAATTCTGGCTCTCTGCACGTATTCGCAGTTTGAAATTACGACTTTTTATACCGAAAATATGCCAATTACTGAGAGTAGCGATGGATAGCATTTTGCCCAAACCCTTCCTGCAGTTTTAAAAAAATCCCAAACATCCCAAATTCGACGCTTGAGCCATATTTTGGAGCCAAATTCTGGCTCTGGGCACGTATTTGCAGTTCGAAATTACGAGTTTTTATACCGAAAATATGCCTATTTCTCAAAGCAGCGATAGGTAACATTTTGCCCAAGCCCCCAATCGCAGTTTACAAAATATCCCAAACATCCCAAATTTGACGCTTGAGCCATATTTCGTAATATAAACAGAAAATCAGGAACATTTTAGTTAATTCTAATTAAAGAAAACACATTGATTTTTATCATTTGTATTGGAAGCAACATCTTTATACGTCTTTTAAACGGTCTAAAAAATACCAAACGTCGCTTTATGATTCGAAGTTAAAAACCACAAATTGGGTATAATAATGACTTTTCTCACGTTTTTCATGTAGTTTGTTATTACGTAAATACATTCATTTTTACCAATATTTCGAGACTATTTCATGTAGTATCATGATATGTGATTTGGCCTTCAAATCTCAGATTTTTGCATAATATTGCATTTTAAACAAGTTTTCTTGCATTTTGTTTCGTACTAAAAAATCATCGAATTCAGCAAAATTTTGACGTCTATCATCCCCTTTTCCTATATGTGATATAAACAAAATATCATCTAATTAGGCTATATTTTGCTGTTTTTCCACGATTTTGTGAGTTTTCAGTTTATTGCAATTAATTCAATAAATATACGATAAAAATGATGCAAACACATAATTGATTAGATATTAACCTTAAACACTTCATTTTCAATCAACTATTTGTTTCTCGTTAAAATACTGAATATTTATATATTTATAAATCATATTTCCATAGTTCATATTTACTGCTAGGTGAACAGATGCATTAGGTGAGAGAAAATGTGCCCAAGCCATTTCTGCAGCCACTGGTAATCGAACCTAAAATTCCGGATTTTGAGTCAACAATGAACACGTAAAACTTTCATATTTGTCGAAGTTTGAGTATATGTGTGCATGTGTGGCTTACTCTCTCTGTCTCCATGTCTTCCTCTCTCTATTCATATCTTTCTCTTTATCTCATTATATATCATAAAACAGTTAATCTTCGATATTTCTGGTACGTACAGACTCTATCAGGAATAAATGTGGTTCACAAGGATTCTTTCACACATGTTACTGGAACACAGATACTCTCACCTTCATATGTCAGTCATGGTTTAGGTAATGACATCTAACATCATCATTTAGGTAATGACATCAATGTTATGAGTAGGCATAGGGTCATAAAGTGCAAAACCACCTGGGTTTTGCACTTTATATTTGCATATACTTCTGTAGGGAATTCTATTGCGAACACAATCTTACCAAAATGAAAGACCTAGGACGAGAATTGAGATGTCCAAAGTGAAGAGAGTGTACACATTTTATTGCTCTTGCGCGGTTCTGGGTAATACGCTCTTACTTTCTCACTTTCTCGCTGGGCTTAATATGCATTTAGTCTTGCAGATAATTCTATTGCGAACACATTGCTACCAAATTGAAAAACCTAGGACGAGAAATGAGATGACAAAGGGAAAAGAGAATACACTTTTTAGTGTATTCTGAAAAGTGATGAAAAGTGAAAAGTGAAATACCCAAATGAAAGCCCTAGGACGGGAATTGAGGTGACAAAAGTGAAAAAAGTGTTCACATTTTATCGCTCTTGTGTGCTAGCGGGTAACAAGCACTCACTTTCTCTGTTTGTTGTGGATGGTACGCCAGACTTTTGGTCTTTATATGCCAGTTAGTCCTGTAGAAATTTCTATTTCGAACACAATGACACCAATTTGAAAAACCTTGGACGAGAATTGAGGTGACAAAGTTGAAAACAGTATACACTTTTCAGAATTACCACTCGCTCCCGGAAACACTGAGGCCCACCTTAGGTAGTGTGGGTCGAGCGCACGCAATGCAATAAAGTGCTAGGTGAATAAACATGCCTCCACGCTGCCCATAATCACACACACATTCCCAAATAACTGCCCATAACACACACACACATTTCCAAATAACTGCCCACAACACACACATATGCCTCCATGCTGCCAATAACAAACACACATCCCCATGCTGCCATGCTGCCATAACACACACACACACACACACACACACACACACACACACACACACACACACACACACACACACACACACACACACACACACACACACACACACACACACACACACACACACACACACACACACACACACACACACACACACACACACACACACACACACACACACACACAGTTGGAGGAGTTCGAAATTACGAGAGAGGAGGTCAAGAGACACCTGCTGGATCTGGATGTTAGAAAGGCTGTTGGTCCAGATGGGATCTCACCATGGGTACTGAAAGAGTGTGCAGAGGCACTTTGCTTGCCACTCTCCATAGTGTATAGTAAGTCACTAGAGACGGGAGACCGACCAGAAATATGGAAGACGGCGAATGTGGTCCCAATATACAAAAAGGGCGACAGACAAGAGGCACTGAACTACAGGCCAGTCTCCTTGACTTGTATACCATGCAAGGTGATGGAGAAGATCGTGAGAAAAAACCTGGTAACACATCTGGACGGGAGCGAGGTTTCGTATTATGTAAAACCATGTTCCTGGTTTTCCGTTTATATTACCGATGGAAGATGTACACGAAAATCGCTCTATTCCGGCTGAAACGTCGATATATGCAATAAAAACAGAACTTCTCCCCTTTTCAATATCTAACTCAGTATTTTAACGAGAAACAAATAGTTGATTGAAAATGAAGTATTTAAGGTTATTATCTAATCAATTGTGTGTTTGCATCATTTTCATCGTACATATATGAATTAATACCCATGGACTGAAAATTCAGAAAAACGTGGAAAAACGGCAAAATATTGCCTAATTCGATGATATTTTATTTAAATCACATGAAGGAAAAGGGGATGATAAACGTCAAAATATTGCTAAATTCGATGATTTTTCGTACGAAACAAAATGCAAGAAAACTTGCTTAAAATGCAATATTTCGGGAAATTCTGAGATTTGAAGGGCAAATCACATATCGTGATACTACATGAAATAGCATCGGAATATTGGTAAAAATGAATATATTTGCGTAATATCAAACTACATGATTAACGTGAAAAAGTTACTATTTTACCATATTTGAGGATTTTACCTTCAAATCATAGAGCGAGGTTTCGTATTATTTAGATCCAAGAAAAGACATATGACAATGTTGTTTCCAATACAAATGATAAAAATCAATGTGTTTTCATTAGAATTAACTAAAATGTTCCTGATTTTCCGTTTATATTACCGATGGAAGATGTACACGAAAACCGCTCTATTCCGGCTGAAACGTCGATATATGCAATAAAAACAGAACTTCTCCCCTTTTCAATATCTTACTCAATATTTTAACGAGAAACAAATAGTTGATTGAAAATGAAGTATTTAAGGTTATTATCTAATCAATTATGTGTTTGCATCACTTTTATCGTATATATAATGAATTAATACCCATGGACGGAAAATTCACAAAAACGTGGAAAACGGCAAAATATTGCTTAATTCGATGATATTTTGTTTAAATCACATGAATGAAAAGGGGATGATAAACGTCAAAATATTGCTAAATTCGATGATTTTTCGTACGAAACAAAATGCAAGAAAACTTGCATAAAATGCAATATTATGCAAAATTCTGAGATTTCAAGGCCAAATCACATATCGTGATACTATATGAAATAGTATCGAAATATTGGTAAAAATGAATATATTTACGTAATATCAAACTACATGAAAATCGTGAAAAAAGTCACTATTTAACTATATTTGAGGATTATAACTTAGAATCATAGAGCGAGGTTTCGTATTATTTAGATCCAAGAAAAGACATATGACAATGTTGTTTCCAATACAAATGATAAAAATCAATGTGTTTTCATTAGAATTAACTAAAATGTTCCTGATTTTCCGTTTATATTACTGATGGAAGATGTACACGTAAAACCGCTCTATTCCGGCTGAAACGTCGATATATGCAATAAAAACAGAACTTCTCCCCTTTTTAATATCTTACTCAGTATTTTAACGAGAAACAAATAGTTGATTGAAAATGAAGTATTTAAGGTTATTATCTAATCAATTATGTGTTTGCATCATTTTTATCGTATATATAATGAATTAATACCCATAGACTGAAAATTCACAAAAACGTGGAAAAACGGCAAAATATTGCCTAATTCGATGATATTTTGTTTAAATCAAATAAAGGAAAAGGAGATGATAAACGTCGAAATATTGCTATATTCGATGATTTTTCGTACGAAACAAAATGCAAGAAAACTTGCTTAAAATGCAATATTATGCGAAATTCTGAGATTTGAAGGCCAAATCACATATCGTGATACTACATGAAATAGTATCGAAATATTGGTAAAAATGAATATATTTACGTAATATCAAACTACATGAAAAACATGAAAAAAGTCACTATATAACCATATTTGAGGATTTAAACTTCAAATCATAGAGCGAGGTTTCGTATTATTTAGATCCAAGAAAAGACATATGACAATGTTGTTTCCAATACAAATGATAAAAAACAATGTGTTTTCATTAGAATTAACTATAATGTTCTTGATTTTCCGTTTATATTAACGAGGGAAGAAGTACACGTAAAACCGCTCTAATCCGGCTGAAACGTCGATATATGCAATAAAAACCGAACTTCTCCCCTTTTCAATATCTTACTCAGTATTTTAACGAGAAACAAATAGATGATTGAAAATGAAGTATTTAATTTTATTAAATATGTAGATATGATAGAGCCCAGTAGGCTCAGGAATCTATTCACCAGTTGATTGACCGTTGAGAGGCGGGACCAAAGAGCCAAAGCTCAACCCCCGCAAGCACAAATAGGTGAGTACAACTAGGTGAGTACACACACTCACACACACAGCAAAACACTGGCAGAGGTCTCCAGCAACACACTGGCAGGGGTCTCCAGCAACACACTGGCAGGGGTCTTTAGCAACACACTGGCAGAGGTCTCCAGCAACACACTGGCAGAGGTCTCCAGCAACACACTGGCAGGGGTCTCCAGCAACACACTGGCAGAGGTCTCCAGCAACACACTGGCAGAGGTCTCCAGGAACACACTGGCAGGGGTCTCCAGAAACACACTGGCAGAGGTCTCCAGCAACACACTGGCAGAGGTTTCCAGCAACACACTGGCAGGGGTCTCCAGCAACACACTTGCAGAGGTCTCCAGCAACACACTGGTAGGGGTCTCCAGCAACACACTGGCAGAGGTCTCCAGCAACACACTGGCAGGGGTCTCCAGCAACACACTGGCAGGGGTCTCCAGCAACACACTGGCAGGGGTCTCCAGTAACACACTGGCAGGGGGTGTCCAGCAACACACTGGCAGGGGTCTCCAGCAACACACTGGCAGAGGGCTCCAGCAACATACTGGCAGGGGTCTCCAGCAACACACTGGCAGAGGTCTCCAGCAACACACTGGCAGGGGTCTCCAGCAACACACTGGCTGGGGTCTCCAGCAACACACTGGTAGAGATCTCCAGCAACACACTGGCAGGGGTCTCCATCAACACACTGGCAGGGGTCTCCAGCAACACACTGGCAGAGGTCTCCAGCAACACACTGGCAGAGATCTCCAGCAACACACTGGCAGGGGTCTCCATCAACACACTGGCAGGGGTCTCCAGCAACACACTGGCAGGGGTCTCCAGCAACACACAGGCAGAGGTCTCCAGCAACACACTGGCAGTGGTCTCCAGCAACACACTGGCAGGGGTCTCCAGCAACACACTGACAGGCCTGTCCCGACGCGACGCTTTACCCGATTATTTACCCGACGATTTACCCGACGCTTTCCCCAACGCTTTACCCGACGATTAACCCGACAATTTACGCGACGCTTTACCCGACGATTTACCCGACGATTTACCCGACGATTTACCAGATGATTTACCTGACGGTTTACCCGACGATTATGTTCGGTCCGACCATTTACTTTTCATTTATGGTATGGGAAAAGTAAAGACGATTATGGTCGACGAACATGTTCGGACAGAACATGTTTATAACCCGGATAAACCTGAGTTCGAGCCTGTCGCAACCGATGCAACTACAGGGCACAGATAGATTTCTGTGATGTCCTCTCCTGTAGGAGCATCAGTTTCGATAGATTCTCTGGATAGCCGAAGATTGATTGCCGTCAATCAATATCAAATATCATATAACATCAAATCAATCATATAATCATATAATATCAAATAAAAAATCAAAACAATAAATGGTTTTACCATTTATTTTCTTTTATGATCGGTCCATTTACCCGACCCGACGATTTACCCGACGGTTTACTCGACGATTTACCCGACAGTTTACAATGACGGTTTACCCGAAGGTTTACCCGACGGTTTACTCGACGGTTTACAATGACGATTTACCCGACGGTTTACAATGACGGTGTATCCGACGGTTTACAATGACGGTTTAACCGACGGTTTACCCGACGGTTTACAAAGACGGTTTACCCGACGGTTTACCCGCCGCTTTACCCTGACAGTTTACCCGACGTGTTTAGTTTACAGTTTTCACGTCAGTTATCATGAGAACAGATTTTAGACTATTTTATTTTATTTTATTTATTCGACGACTTACACTTACTTACGACGACGGGTTTACCTGTCGGGTTTACCCGTTTTTACACGGGTAAAAAACGGGTAAAAATTATCCGACGATTTACGTCGCGTAAATCGACGTAAAAAAGACTTACGTAAACTTACGCGTAAAAAGACTTACGCGACGATTTACGCGACGATTTACCCGACGATTTACGCGACGATTTACCCGACGATTTACGTGACGATTTACCCGACGATTTACGCGACGATTATGTTCGGTGACGATTCATTCGGCGATTTATTTATTCATTTTTATTTATTTATTTATTTTTATTTTATTTTTATTTTTTATTTTTTATTTATATTTATTTATGCTTTATTCGTTATTATTCATTCGGCGATACATTCGGCGGTACATTCGGAGCTTTATTTATTCATTTTCATATATTCATTTTTATTTATTTATTTTTATTTATTTATGACCCGACCTGACCCGACACGACCTGACCCGACACGACCTGACCCGACACGACCTGACCTGACCCGACACGACCTGACCCGACACGACCTGACCCGACACGACCTGACCCGACCCGACACGACCTGACCCGACACGACCTGACCCGACACGACCCGACACGACCCGACACGACACGACCCGACACGACCTGACACGACCTGACACGACCTGACCCGACACGACCTGACACGACACGACCTGACACGACACGACCTGACACGACACGACCTGACACGACACGACCGGACACGACACGACCTGACCTCGCCTTACCTAATCTAACTCGGGTCCAGGTGTGGGTCCGTGGGCCCCCGGACTTCCACCCTTCCCGACATCCCAGGGTCAGGTCAGGTCAGGTCAAGTTTTAGCTACCCAGAGACCTCACAGTCGAGATGGACGGACGCAGCTACAGGACGGGACACACACAAATCTGTGCCCTGTAGTTACACCGTTTTGACAGACTCGAACACACGTCAGTTCTCATGAGAACAGATTCCCATCCGACAAGGCCATTCTGGGGTCGCCAAGTTTTCCAAAGCTGGTTCTTATATTTATATTGAGTAATTTGGTAACATGTCGTCGGCGGTTTAATGCTCCAATATTCCAGCTGAACAAAATATATATTTGGCTGCAACAGTTAACTTAGATACGTTTGAGTAAATAATATCTGTAATTATTGTATTTGGGCGTTAATAAACAGGGTAAAGCTCCGACGTAAATTTGCCTGGCGTGGATGGGTTTTTGTTTGGGCTATTTGAGGAGGAGGAGGATGACGTCTTGACTGGAAGCTGAAGGGGGAGTGTGAAGCCTAGAAGGAGACCAACACGTTGATAACTTAGACATTATTGAGGGCATTTTTCGACATTTAAATTAATATACACGGAAGTAAAATTTAAAGAGAGAAACTCGAGTGTTTTTTTGACTCATGAAGGTTAATAATTTACTAACTTTTATGGTACTGAAAGGGACTATTTTCACTTTGTGAGAGAAGTTGTAGGAATTGTGGTAAGCTATTAGTTAGAAAAAAAGGCAATCAACATTGTAAGAGATTTTTTCTCCTTATCTGCAGAGTAGGAGTGAGGACAGCTAATTTATACAAACAGGCTGTTACCGTTCTCTCGCTGTCTCTCTCTCTGATCTTCCTCTGATCTTCCTCTCTTCTGTTCTCTTTCTGACTTTGTATGTTATGCCTGTTTCTTTCTCTGTATTTCTGCCTCTCTCGTTCTCCCATGATACCAGTTCACAACATGCTGACTGACTCCTGGCTACCAATTTACTGCTAGGTGAACAGATGCATTTAATGAGAGGAAATGTGCCCAAGCATTTTATGTCGTGAACGGCTTAGTAGGTCCAATTACTACCCTACCCCACGATACAACCCCACAACATGCTGACTAAGTACTGGGTTCATATTTACTGCTAGGTGAACAGATGCATTAGGTGAGAGAAAATGTGCCCAAGCCATTTCTGCAGCCACTGGTAATCGAAACTAGAATTCCGGATTTTGAGTCAACAATGAACACGTAAAACTTTCATATTTGTCGAAGTTTGAGTATATGTGTGCATGTGTGGCTTACTCTCTCTGTCTCCATGTCTTCCTCTCTCTATTCATATCTTTCTCTTTATCTCATTATATATCATAAAACAGTTAATCTTCGATATTTCTGGTACGTACAGACTCAGGAATAAATGTGGTTCACAAGGATTCTTTCACACATGTTACTGGAACACAGATACTCTCACCTTCATATGTCAGTCATGGTTTAGGTAACGACATCTAACATCATCATTTAGGTAATGACATCAATGTTATGAGTAGGCATAGGGTCATAAAGTGCAAAACCACCTGGGTTTTGCACTTTATATTTGCATATACTTCTGTAGGGAATTCTATTGCGAACACAATCTTACCAAAATGAAAGACCTAGGACGAGAATTGAGATGTCCAAAGTGAAGAGAGTGTACACATTTTATTGCTCTTGCGTGGTTCTGGGTAATACGCTCTTACTTTCTCACTTTCTCGCTGGGCTTAATATGCATTTAGTCTTGCAGATAATTCTATTGCGAACACATTGATACCAAATTGAAAAACCTAGGACAAGAAATGAGATGACAAAGGGAAAAGAGAATACACTTTTCAGTGTATTCTGAAAAGTGATGAAAAGTGAAAAGTGAAATACCCAAATGAAAGCCCTAGGACGGGAATTGAGGTGACAAAAGTGAAAAAAGTGTTCACATTTTATCGCTCTTGTGTGCTAGCGGGTAACAAGCACTCACTTTCTCTGTTTGTTGTGGATGGTACGCCAGACCTTTGGTCTTTATATGCCGTTAGTCCTGTAGAAAATTCTATTTCGAACACAATGACACCAATTTGAAAAACCTTGGACGAGAATTGAGGTGACAAAGTTGAAAACAGTATACACTTTTCAGAATTACCACTCGCTCCCGGAAACACTGAGGCCCACCTTAGGTAGTGTGGGTCGGCGCACGCAATGCAATAAAGTGCTAGGTGAATAAACATGCCTCCACGCTGCCCATAACACACACACATTCCCAAATAACTGCCCATAACACACACACACATTTCCAAATAACTGCCCACAACACACACATATGCCTCCATGCTGCCAATAACAAACACACATCCCCATGCTGCCATAACACACACACACACACACACACACACACACACACACACACACACACACACACACACACACACACACACACACACACACACACACACACACACACACACACACACACACACACACACACACACACACACACACACACACACACACACACACACACACACACACACACACACACACACACACACACACATACACACACACACACACACACACACAGTTGGAGGAGTTCGAAATTACGAGAGAGGAGGTCAAGAGACACCTGCTGGATCTGGATGTTAGAAAGGCTGTTGGTCCAGATGGGATCTCACCATGGGTACTGAAAGAGTGTGCAGAGGCACTTTGCTTGCCACTCTCCATAGTGTATAGTTAGTCACTAGAGACGGGAGACCGACCAGAAATATGGAAGACGGCGAATGTGGTCCCAATATACAAAAAGGGCGACAGACAAGAGGCACTGAACTACAGGCCAGTCTCCTTGACTTGTATACCATGCAAGGTGATGGAGAAGATCGTGAGAAAAAACCTGGTAACACATCTGGAGAGAAGGGACTTCGTGACAAATCGCCAACATGGATTCAGGGAGGCTAAATCTTGCCTTACAGGCTTGATAGAATTCTACGATCAGGTGACACAGACTAAGCAAGAAAGAGAGGGCTGGGCGGACTGCATTTTCTTGGATTGTCGGAAAGCCTTTGACACAGTACCGCATAAGAGGCTGGTACATAAGCTGGAGAGACAGGCACGTGTAGCTGGTAAGGTGCTTCAGTGGATAAGGGAGTATCTAAGCAATAGGAAGCATAGAGTTACGGTGAGGGGTGAGACCTCCGATTGGCGTGAAGTCACCAGTGGAGTCCCACAGGGCTCTGTACTCGGTCCTATCTTGTTTCTGATATATGTAAATGATCTCCCGGAGGGTATCGATTCATTTCTCTCAATGTTTGCGGACGATGCTAAAATTATGAGAAGAATTAAAACAGAAGAGGACTGTTTGAGGCTTCAAGAAGACCTAGACAAGCTGAAGGCATGGTCGAACAAATGGTTGTTAGAGTTTAACCCAACCAAATGTAATGTAATGAAGATAGGTGTAGGGAGCAGGAGGCCAGATACAAGGTATCATCTGGGAGAGGAAATTCTTCAGGAGTCAGAGAAGGAAAAAGACTTGGGGGTTGATATCACGCCAGACCTGTCTCCTGCAGCACATATCAAGCGGATAACATCAGCGGCATATGCCAGGCTGGCCAACATACGAACGGCATTCAGAAACTTGTGTAAAGAATCATTCAGAACTTTGTATACCACATATGTCAGGCCAATTCTGGAGTATGCAGCCCCAGCATGGAGTCCATATCTAGTCAAGGATAAGACTAAACTGGAAAAGGTTCAAAGGTTTGCCACGAGACTAGTACCCGAGCTGAGAGGTATGAGCTACGTGGAGAGACTACGGGAATTAAACCTCACTTCGCTGGAAGACAGAAGAGTTAGGGGGGACATGATCACCACATTCAAGATTCTGAAGGGGATTGATAGGATAGGGGATTGACAGTCTATTTAATATGCAATAAAAACAGAACTTCTCCCCTTTCCAATATCTTACTCAGTATTTTACCTAGAAACAAATAGTTGATTGAAAATGAAGTGTTTAAGGTTAATTTCTAGTCAATTATATGTTTGCATCATTTTTATCGTATATTTTATGAATTAATAGCAATAAACTGAAAATTCACAAAAACATGGAAAAACAGCAAAATATTGCCTAATTCGATGATATTTTGTTTATATCACAAAAACGAAAAGGGGATGATAAACATCAAAATATTGCTGAATTGATTGAAAATATTGATTTTTAGTACGAAACAAAATGCAAGAAAACTTGCTTAAAATGCAATATTATGCGAAAATCTGAGATTTGAAGGCCAAATCACATATCGTGATGCTACATGAAATAGTATCGAAATATTGGTAAAAATGAATATATTTACGTAATATCAAACTACATGAAAAACTTGAAAAAAGTTATTATTATACCAAATTTGAAGATTTTAACTTCGAATCATTGAGCAACGTTTCGTATTTTTTAGACCCTAGAAAAGATGAATAAAGATGTTGCTTCCAATACAAATGATAAAAATCAATGTGCTTTCATTAAAATTAACTAAAATGTTCCTGATTTTCGGTTTATATTACCGATGGAAGTAATGGTACACATAAAACCGTTCTAATCCAGCTGAAACGTCGATATATGCAATAAAAACAGAACTTCTCCCCTTTTAAATATCTTACTCAGTATTTTAACGAGAAACAAATAGATGTTTGAAAATGAAGTATTTAAGGTTATTTTCTGATCAATTATGTGTTTGCATAATTTTTATCGTATATTTAATGAATTAATAACAATAAACTGAAAATTCATAAAAACGTGGAAAAACGGCCTAATTCAATGATATTTTGTTTAAATCACATAAAGGAAAAGGGGATGATAATGGTCAAAATATTGCTAAATTCGATGATTTTTAGTACAAAACAAAATGCAAGAAAACTTACTTAAAATGCAAAATTTGCGAAATTCTGAGATTTGAAGACGAAATCACATATCTTAAGAAAACATGAAGTAGTATCGAAATTGATTAGAAATTAACCTCAAACACTTCATTTTCAATCAACTATTTGTTTCTTGTTAAAATACTGACTAAGATATTGAAAAGGGGAGAAGTTCTGTTTTTATTGCATATATCGACGTTTCAGCCGGATTAGAGCGGTTTTGCAGTTTTAAAATATATCACAAACATCCCAAATTCAACACTTGAGCCATATTTTGGAGCCAAAGTCTGGCTCTCTGCACGTATTCGCAGTTCGAAATTACGACTTTTTATAATGAAAATATGCCAATTACTGAAAGTAGCGATGGATAGCATTTTGCCCAAACCCTCCCTGCAGTTCTAAAAATATCCCAAACATCCCAAATTCGACACTTGAGCCATATTTTGGAGCCAAATTCTGGCTCTCTGTAAGTATTCGCAGTTTGAAATTACGACTTTTTATACCGATAATATGCCAATTACTGAAAGTAGCGATGGATAGCATTTTGCCCAAACCCTCCCTGCAGTTTTAAAAATATCCCAAACATCCCAAATTCGACGCTAGAGCCATATTTTGGAGCCAAATTCTGGCTCTCGCATGTATTCGCAGTTTGAAATTTCGACTTTTTATACAAAAAAATATGCCAATTACTGAGAGCTGCGATGGATCACAATTTGCCCAAACCCTCCCTGCAGTTTTCAAAATATCCCAAACATTCCAAATTCGACGCTTGAGCCATATTCTGGAGCCAAATTCTGGCTCTCGGCACGTATTCGCAGTTTGAAATTACGAGTTTTTATACCGAAAATATGCCAATTTCTCAAAGCAGCGATAGGTAACATTTTGCCGAAACCCCCAATCGCAGTTTTCAAAATATCCCAAACATCCCAAAGTTGACGCTTGAGCCATATTTTGGAGCCAAATTCTGGCTCTCTGTACGTATTCGCAGTTTGAAATTACGACTTTTTATACCGATAATATGCCAATTACTGAGAGCAGCGATGGGTAACATTTTGCCCAAACCCCTGCAGTTTTCAAAATAACCCAAACATCTCAAATTCGACCCCTGAGCTATATTTTGGAGACAAATTCTGGCTCTCTGCACTTGTTCGAAAATTAAAGTTATGACTTTTTATACCGAAAATATGCCAATTACTGAAAGCAGCTATGGATCGCATTCTGCCCACACCCTCCCTGCAGTTTTCAAAATATCCCAAACATCCCAAATTCGACGCTTGAGCCATATTTCGGAGGCAAATTCTGTCTCTCGGCACGTATTCGTAGTATGAAATTACGACTTTTTATACCGAAAATATGCCAATTACTTAAAGCGTCGATGGGTCACATTTTGCCCATACCCTCCCTGCAGTTTTTAGAATATATTAAACATCCCAAATTCGACGCTTGAGCCATATTTTGGAACCAAATTCTGTCTCTCTTTACGTATTCGCAGTTTGAAATTACGAGTTTTTATACCGAAAATATGCCAATTACTAAGAACAACGATGGATCACATTTTGCCCAAACCCCCCCTGCAGTTTTAAAATATATCACAAACATCCCAAATTCAACACTTGAGCCATATTTTGGAGCCAAATTCTGGCTCTCTGCACGTATTCGCAGTTTTTAATTACGTCCTTTTATACCGAAAGTATGCCAATTACTGAAAGCGGCGATGGACCGTATTTTGCACAAATTCTCCTTGCAGTTTTCAAAATATCCCAAGCATCCCAAATTCGACACCTTGAGTCATATTTTGGAGCCAAATTCTGGCTCTAGGCACGTATTCGCAGTTTGAAATTACGAGTTTTTATACCGAAAATATGCCTATTTCTCAAAGCAGCGATAGGTAACATTTTGCCCAAACCCCCAATCGCAGTTTACAAAATATCCCAAACATCCCAAATTTGACGCTTGAGGCATATTTTAGAGCCAAATTCTGGCTCTCGCACGTATTCGCAGTTTGAAATTTCGACTTTTTATACCGAAAATATGCCAATTACTGAGAGCTGCGATGGATCACATTTTGCCCAAACCCTCCCTGCAGTTTTCAAAATATCTCAAACATCCCAAATTAGACGCTTGAGCCAAATTTTGGAGCCTAATTCTGGCTCTCTGCACGTATTCGCAGATTGAAATTAAGATTTTAATACCGAAAAAATGGCAATTACTGAGAGCGGCGATGGATCACATATTGCCCAAACCCTCCCTGCAGTTTTCAAAATATCCCAAACATCCCAAATTCGACGCTTGAGCCATATTTTGGAGCCAAATTCTGGCTCTCTGCACGTATTCGCAGTTTGAAATTACGAATTTTTATACCGAAAATGTGCCAATTACTCAGAGCGGCGATGGGTCACATTGTGTCCAAACCCCCTTTGCCAAATCATGACTTTTTATACCGAAAATATGCCAATTACGGAAAGCAGCTATGGATCGCATTCTGCCCACACCCTCCCTGCAGTTTTCAAAATATCCCAAACATCCCAAATTCGACGCTTGAGCCATATTTTGGAGCCAAATTCTGTCTCTCGGCACGTATTCGTAGTATGAAATTACGACTTTTTATACCGAAAATATGCCAATTACTGAAAGCGTCGATGGGTCACATTTTGCCCATACCCTCCCTGCAGCTCTTAGAATATATCAAACATCCCAAATTCGACGCTTGAGCCATATTTTGGAGCCAAATTCTGTCTCTCTTTACGTATTCGCAGTTTGAAATTACGAGTTTTTATACCGAAAATATGCCAATTACTAAGAACAGCGATTAATCACATTTTGCCCAAATCCCCCCCCACCCCCCCGCAGTTTTAAAATATATCACAAACATCCCAAATTCAACATTTGAGCCGTATTTTGGAGCCAAATTCTGGCTCTCTGCACGTATTCGCAATTTGAAATTACGACTTTTTATACCGTAAATATGCCAATTACTGCAAGCAACGATGGATAGCATTTTGCCCAAACCCTCCCTGCAGTTTTCAAAATATCCCAAATATCCCAAATTCGACGCTTGAGCCATATTTTGGAGCCAAATTCTGGCTCTTGGCACGTATTCGCAGTTTGAAATTACGTCTTTTTATACCGAAAATATGCTAATTACTGAGAGCAGCGATTGGTCACATTTTTTCACAAACTCTCCTGCAGTTTTAAAATATATCACAAACATCCCAAATTCGACCCTTGAGCCATATTTTGGAGCCAAATTCGTGCTCTCTGCACGAACTCGCAGTTTGAAATTACGACTTTTTATACCGAATATTTGCCTATTACTGAAAGCAGCGATGGATCGCATTTTGCCCAAACCCTCCCTGCAGTTTTCAAAATATCCCAAACATCCCAAATTCGACCCTTGAGCCATATTTTGGAGCCAAATTCTTCCTCTCTACACGTATTCGCAGTGTGAAATTACGACTTTTTATACTGAAAATATGCCAGTTACTGAGAGCGGCGATGGAACACATTTTGCCCAAACCCCCCTGCAGCTTTCAAAATGTCCCAAACATCTTAAATTCGACCCTTGAGCCATATTTTGAAGGAAAATTATGACTCTCTGCAGGTGTTCGAAGTTTAAAATTACGACTTTTTAAACCAAAAATATGTTAATTACTGAGAAATGCGATGGGTCACATATTGCCTTAACCACCCTGCAGTTTTCAAAATATCCAAAACATTCAAAGTCCGACGCGTGAGAAATTTTTTTGAGCCAAATTCTGGCTCTCTGCACGTGTTCGCAGTTTGAAATTACGTCTTTTTATACCGAAAGTATGCTATTTACTGAAAGCGGCAATGGATCACATTTTGTACAAATTCTCCCTGCAGTTTTCAAAATATCCCATACATTCCAAATGCATCCCTTGAGTAATATTTTGGAGCCAAATTCTGGCTCTCTGCACGTATTCGCAGTTTGAAATTACGAGTTTTTATACCGAAAAGATGCCTATTTCTCAAAGCAGCGATAGGTAACATTTTGCCCAAACCCCCAATCGCAGTTTACAAAATATCCCAAACATCCCAAATTTGACGCTTGAGTCATATTTTGGAGCCAAATTCTGGCTCTCGCATGTATTCGCAGTTTGAAATTTCGACTTTTTATACCAAAAATATGCCAATTACTGAAAGCGTCGATGGGTCACATTTTGCCCATACCCTCCCTGCAGTTTTTAGAATATATTAAACATCCCAAATTCGACGCTTGAGCCATATTTTGGAACCAAATTCTGTCTCTCTTTACGTATTCGCAGTTTGAAATTACGAGTTTTTATACCGAAAATATGCCAATTACTAAGAACAACGATGGATCACATTTTGCCCAAACCCCCCCTGCAGTTTTAAAATATATCACAAACATCCCAAATTCAACACTTGAGCCATATTTTGGAGCCAAATTCTGGCTCTCTGCACGTATTCGCAGTTTTTAATTACGTCCTTTTATACCGAAAGTATGCCAATTACTGAAAGCGGCGATGGATCGTATTTTGCACAAATTCTCCTTGCAGTTTTCAAAATATCCCAAGCATCCCAAATTCGACCCCTTGAGTCATATTTTGGAGCCAAATTCTGGCTCTAGGCACGTATTCGCAGTTTGAAATTACGAGTTTTTATACCGAAAATATGCCTATTTCTCAAAGCAGCGATAGGTAACATTTTGCCCAAACCCCCAATCGCAGTTTACAAAATATCCCAAACATCCCAAATTTGACGCTTGAGGCATATTTTAGAGCCAAATTCTGGCTCTCGCACGTATTCGCAGTTTGAAATTTCGACTTTTTATACCGAAAATATGCCAATTACTGAGAGCTGCGATGGATCACATTTTGGCCAAACCCTCCCTGCAGTTTTCAAAATATCTCAAACATCCCAAATTAGACGCTTGAGCCAAATTTTGGAGCCTAATTCTGGCTCTCTGCACGTATTCGCAGATTGAAATTAAGATTTTAATACCGAAAAAATGGCAATTACTGAGAGCGGCGATGGATCACATATTGCCCAAACCCTCCCTGCAGTTTTCAAAATATCCCAAACATCCCAAATTCGACGCTTGAGCCATATTTTGGAGCCAAATTCTGGCTCTCTGCACGTATTCGCAGTTTGAAATTACGAATTTTTATACCGAAAATGTGCCAATTACTCAGAGCGGCGATGGGTCACATTGTGTCCAAACCCCCTTTGCCAAATCATGACTTTTTATACCGAAAATATGCCAATTACGGAAAGCAGCTATGGATCGCATTCTGCCCACACCCTCCCTGCAGTTTTCAAAATATCCCAAACATCCCAAATTCGACGCTTTAGCCATATTTTGGAGCCAAATTCTGTCTCTCGGCACGTATTCGTAGTATGAAATTACGACTTTTTATACCGAAAATATGCCAATTACTGAAAGCGTCGATGGGTCACATTTTGCCCATACCCTCCCTGCAGCTCTTAGAATATATCAAACATCCCAAATTCGACGCTTGAGCCATATTTTGGAGCCAAATTCTGTCTCTCTTTACGTATTCGCAGTTTGAAATTACGAGTTTTTATACCGAAAATATGCCAATTACTAAGAACAGCGATAAATCACATTTTGCCCAAATCCCCCCCCCACCCCCCCCGCAGTTTTAAAATATATCACAAACATCCCAAATTCAACATTTGAGCCGTATTTTGGAGCCAAATTCTGGCTCTCTGCACGTATTCGCAATTTGAAATTACGACTTTTTATACCGTAAATATGCCAATTACTGCAAGCAACGATGGATAGCATCGCCCAAACCCTCCCTGCAGTTTTCAAAATATCCCAAATATCCCAAATTCGACGCTTGAGCCATATTTTGGAGCCAAATTCTGGCTCTTGGCACGTATTCGCAGTTTGAAATTACGTCTTTTTATACCGAAAATATGCTAATTACTGAGAGCAGCGATTGGTCACATTTTTTCACAAACTCTCCTGCAGTTTTAAAATATATCACAAACATCCCAAATTCGACCCTTGAACCATATTTTGGAGCCAAATTCGTGCTCTCTGCACGAACTCGCAGTTTGAAATTACGACTTTTTATACCGAATATTTGCCTATTACTGAAAGCAGCGATGGATCGCATTTTGCCCAAACCCTCCCTGCAGTTTTCAAAATATCCCAGACATCCCAAATTCGACCCTTGAGCCATATTTTGGAGCCAAATTCTTCCTCTCTACACGTATTCGCAGTGTGAAATTACGACTTTTTATACTGAAAATATGCCAGTTACTGAGAGCGGCGATGGAACACATTTTGCCCAAACCCCCCTGCAGCTTTCAAAATGTCCCAAACATCTTAAATTCGACCCTTGAGCCATATTTTGAAGGAAAATTATGACTCTCTGCAGGTGTTCGAAGTTTAAAATTACGACTTTTTAAACCAAAAATATGTTAATTACTGAGAAATGCGATGGGTCACATATTGCCTTAACCACCCTGCAGTTTTCAAAATATCCAAAACATTCAAAGTCCGACGCGTGAGAAATTTTTTTGAGCCAAATTCTGGCTCTCTGCACGTGTTCGCAGTTTGAAATTACGTCTTTTTATACCGAAAGTATGCTATTTACTGAAAGCGGCAATGGATCACATTTTGTACAAATTCTCCCTGCAGTTTTCAAAATATCCCATACATTCCAAATGCATCCCTTGAGTAATATTTTGGAGCCAAATTCTGGCTCTCTGCACGTATTCGCAGTTTGAAATTACGAGTTTTTATACCGAAAAGATGCCTATTTCTCAAAGCAGCGATAGGTAACATTTTGCCCAAACCCCCAATCGCAGTTTACAAAATATCCCAAACATCCCAAATTTGACGCTTGAGTCATATTTTGGAGCCAAATTCTGGCTCTCGCATGTATTCGCAGTTTGAAATTTCGACTTTTTATACCAAAAATATGCCAATTACTGAAAGCGTCGATGGGTCACATTTTGCCCATACCCTCCCTGCAGTTTTTAGAATATATTAAACATCCCAAATTCGACGCTTGAGCCATATTTTGGAGCCAAATTCTGTCTCTCTTTACGTATTCGCAGTTTGAAATTACGAGTTTTTATACCGAAAATATGCCAATTACTAAGAACAACGATGGATCACATTTTGCCCAAACCCACCCTGCAGTTTTAAAATATATCACAAACATCCCAAATTCCACACTTGAGCCATATTTTGGAGCCAAATTCTGGCTCTCTGCACGTATTCGCAGTTTGAAATTACGACTTTTTATTCCGAAAATATGCCAATTACTGAAAGTAGCGATGGATAGAATTTTGCCCAAACCCTCCCTGCAGTTTTAAAAATATCCCAAACATCCCAAATTCGACGCTTGAGCCATATTTTGGAGCCAAATTCTGGCTCTAGGCACGTATTCGCAGTTTGAAATTACGAATTTTTATACCGAAAATATGCCTATTTCTCGAAGCTGCGATAGGTAACATTTTGCCAAACCCCCAATCGCAGTTTACAAAATATCCCAAACATCCCAAATTTGACGCTTGAGCCATATTTTAGAGTCAAATTCTGGCTCTCGCACGTATTCGCAGTTTGAAATTTCGACTTTTTATACCGAAAATATGCCAATTACTGAGAGCTGCGATGGATCACATTTTGGCCAAACCCTCCCTGCAGTTTTCAAAATATCTCAAACATCCCAAATTAGACGCTTGAGCCAAATTTTGGAGCCTAATTCTGGCTCTCTGCACGTATTCGCAGATTGAAATTAAGATTTTAATACCGAAAAAATGGCAATTACTGAGAGCGGCGATGGATCACATATTGCCCAAACCCTCCCTGCAGTTTTCAAAATATCCCAAACATCCCAAATTCGACGCTTGAGCCATATTTTGGAGCCAAATTCTGGCTCTCTGCACGTATTCGCAGTTTGAAATTACGAATTTTTATACCGAAAATGTGCCAATTACTCAGAGCGGCGATGGGTCACATTGTGTCCAAACCCCCTTTGCCAAATCATGACTTTTTATACCGAAAATATGCCAATTACGGAAAGCAGCTATGGATCGCATTCTGCCCACACCCTCCCTGCAGTTTTCAAAATATCCCAAACATCCCAAATTCGACGCTTTAGCCATATTTTGGAGCCAAATTCTGTCTCTCGGCACGTATTCGTAGTATGAAATTACGACTTTTTATACCGAAAATATGCCAATTACTGAAAGCGTCGATGGGTCACATTTTGCCCATACCCTCCCTGCAGCTCTTAGAATATATCAAACATCCCAAATTCGACGCTTGAGCCATATTTTGGAGCCAAATTCTGTCTCTCTTTACGTATTCGCAGTTTGAAATTACGAGTTTTTATACCGAAAATATGCCAATTACTAAGAACAGCGATAAATCACATTTTGCCCAAATCCCCCCCCCCACCCCCCCCGCAGTTTTAAAATATATCACAAACATCCCAAATTCAACATTTGAGCCGTATTTTGGAGCCAAATTCTGGCTCTCTGCACGTATTCGCAATTTGAAATTACGACTTTTTATACCGTAAATATGCCAATTACTGCAAGCAACGATGGATAGCATCGCCCAAACCCTCCCTGCAGTTTTCAAAATATCCCAAATATCCCAAATTCGACGCTTGAGCCATATTTTGGAGCCAAATTCTGGCTCTTGGCACGTATTCGCAGTTTGAAATTACGTCTTTTTATACCGAAAATATGCTAATTACTGAGAGCAGCGATTGGTCACATTTTTTCACAAACTCTCCTGCAGTTTTAAAATATATCACAAACATCCCAAATTCGACCCTTGAACCATATTTTGGAGCCAAATTCGTGCTCTCTGCACGAACTCGCAGTTTGAAATTACGACTTTTTATACCGAATATTTGCCTATTACTGAAAGCAGCGATGGATCGCATTTTGCCCAAACCCTCCCTGCAGTTTTCAAAATATCCCAGACATCCCAAATTCGACCCTTGAGCCATATTTTGGAGCCAAATTCTTCCTCTCTACACGTATTCGCAGTGTGAAATTACGACTTTTTATACTGAAAATATGCCAGTTACTGAGAGCGGCGATGGAACACATTTTGCCCAAACCCCCCTGCAGCTTTCAAAATGTCCCAAACATCTTAAATTCGACCCTTGAGCCATATTTTGAAGGAAAATTATGACTCTCTGCAGGTGTTCGAAGTTTAAAATTACGACTTTTTAAACCAAAAATATGTTAATTACTGAGAAATGCGATGGGTCACATATTGCCTTAACCACCCTGCAGTTTTCAAAATATCCAAAACATTCAAAGTCCGACGCGTGAGAAATTTTTTTGAGCCAAATTCTGGCTCTCTGCACGTGTTCGCAGTTTGAAATTACGTCTTTTTATACCGAAAGTATGCTATTTACTGAAAGCGGCAATGGATCATATTTTGTACAAATTCTCCCTGCAGTTTTCAAAATATCCCATACATTCCAAATGCATCCCTTGAGTAATATTTTGGAGCCAAATTCTGGCTCTCTGCACGTATTCGCAGTTTGAAATTACGAGTTTTTATACCGAAAAGATGCCTATTTCTCAAAGCAGCGATAGGTAACATTTTGCCCAAACCCCCAATCGCAGTTTACAAAATATCCCAAACATCCCAAATTTGACGCTTGAGTCATATTTTGGAGCCAAATTCTGGCTCTCGCATGTATTCGCAGTTTGAAATTTCGACTTTTTATACCAAAAATATGCCAATTACTGAAAGCGTCGATGGGTCACATTTTGCCCATACCCTCCCTGCAGTTTTTAGAATATATTAAACATCCCAAATTCGACGCTTGAGCCATATTTTGGAGCCAAATTCTGTCTCTCTTTACGTATTCGCAGTTTGAAATTACGAGTTTTTATACCGAAAATATGCCAATTACTAAGAACAACGATGGATCACATTTTGCCCAAACCCACCCTGCAGTTTTAAAATATATCACAAACATCCCAAATTCCACACTTGAGCCATATTTTGGAGCCAAATTCTGGCTCTCTGCACGTATTCGCAGTTTGAAATTACGACTTTTTATTCCGAAAATATGCCAATTACTGAAAGTAGCGATGGATAGAATTTTGCCCAAACCCTCCCTGCAGTTTTAAAAATATCCCAAACATCCCAAATTCGACGCTTGAGCCATATTTTGGAGCCAAATTCTGGCTCTAGGCACGTATTCGCAGTTTGAAATTACGAATTTTTATACCGAAAATATGCCTATTTCTCGAAGCTGCGATAGGTAACATTTTGCCAAACCCCCAATCGCAGTTTACAAAATATCCCAAACATCCCAAATTTGACGCTTGAGCCATATTTTAGAGCCAAATTCTGGCTCTCGCACGTATTCGCAGTTTGAAATTTCGACTTTTTATACCGAAAATATGCCAATTACTGAGAGCTGCGATGGATCACATTTTGCCCAAACCCTCCCTGCAGTTTTCATAATATCTCAAACATCCCAAATTAGACGCTTGAGCCAAATTTTGGAGCCAAATTCTGGCTCTCTGCACGTATTCGTAGTTTGAAATTACGAATTTTTATACCGAAAATGTGCCAATTACTCAGAGCGGCGATGGGTCACATTGTGTCCAAACCCCCTTGCAGTTTTTTTTATATATCACAAACATCCCAAATTCGACCCATAAGCTATATTTTGGAGACAAATTCTGGCTCTCTGCACGTGTTCGAAAATTGAAATTATGACTTTTTATACCGAAAATATGCCAATTACGGAAAGCAGCTATGGATCGCATTCTGCCCACACCCTCCCTGCAGTTTTCAAAATATCCCAAACATCCCAAATTCGACGCTTGAGCCATATTTTGGAGCCAAATTCTGTCTCTCGGCACGTATTCGTAGTATGAAATTACGACTTTTTATACCGAAAATATGCCAATTACTGAAAGCGTCGATGGGTCACATTTTGCCCATACCCTCCCTGCAGCTCTTAGAATATATCAAACATCCCAAATTCGACGCTTGAGCCATATTTTGGAGCCAAATTCTGTCTCTCTTTACGTATTCGCAGTTTGAAATTACGAGTTTTTATACCGAAAATATGCCAATTACTAAGAACAGCGATAAATCACATTCTGCCCAAACCCCCCCTCCCCCCCCCCCGCAGTTTTAAAATATATCACAAACATCCCAAATTCAACATTTGAGCCGTATTTTGGAGCCAAATTCTGGCTCTCTGCACGTATTCGCAATTTGAAATTACGACTTTTTATACCGTAAATATGCCAATTACTGCAAGCAACGATGGATAGCATTTTGCCCAAACCCTCCCTGCAGTTTTCAAAATATCCCAAACATCTCAAATTCGACGCTTGAGCCATATTTTGGAACCAAATTCTGGCTCTCGGCACGTATTCGCAGTTTGAAATTACGTCTTTTTATACCGAAAATATGCTAATTACTGAGAGCTGCGATTGGTCACATTTTTCACAAACTCTCCTGCAGTTTTAAAATATATCACAAACATCCCAAGTTCGACCCATGAGCCATATTTTGGAGCCAAATTCGTGCTCTCTGCACGAACTCGCAGTTTGAAATTACGACTTTTTATACCGAATATTTGCCTATTACTGAAAGCAGCGATTGATCGCATTTTGCCCAAACCCTCCCTGCAATTTTCAAAATATCCCAAACATCCCAAATTCGACCCTTGAGCCATATTTTGGAGCCAAATTATTCCTCTCTACACGTATTTGCAGTGTGAAATTACGACTTTTTATACTGAAAATATGCCAGTTACTGAGAGCGGCGATGGAACACATTTTGCCCAAACCCCCCTGCTGCTTTCAAAATGTCCCAAACATCTCAAATTCGACCCTTGAGCCATATTTTGAAGGAAAATTATGACTCTCTGCAGGTGTTCGAAGTTTAAAATTACGACTTTTAAACCAAAAATATGTTAATTACTGAGAACGGCGATGGGTCACATATTGCTCTAACCACCCTGCAGTTTTCAAAATATCCCAAACATTCAAAGTCCGACGAGTGAGAAATTTTTTGGAGCCAAATTCTGGCTCTCTGCACGTGTTCGCAGTTTGAAATTACGTCTTTTTATACCGAAAGTATGTTAATTACTGAAAGCGGCGATGGATCACATTTTGCACAAATTCTCCCTGCAGTTTTCAAAATATCCCTTACATTCCAAATGCAACCCTTGAGTAATATTTTGGAGCCAAATTCTGGCTCTCTGCACGTATTCGCAGTTTGAAATTACGACTTTTTATACCGAAAATATGCTAAATACTGAGAGCGGCGATGTGTCACATTCTGCCCAAAGCCCCTCTAGTTTGAAATTACTACTCTTTATACCGAAAATTTGCCAATTACTTATAGCAGCGATGGGTCACATTTTGCCCAATCCCTCAAGGCAGTTTTCAAAGTATCACAAACATCCCAAATTCGATGCTTGAGTCATATTTTGGAGTCAATTTCTCGCTCTCTGCACGTATTCACAGTTTGAAGAAACGACTTTTTATATCGAAAATATGCCAATTACTGAGAGCAGCGATAGGTCACATTTTGCCCAAACCCCACCTACAGTTTTCAAAATATCCCAAACATCCCAAATTCGACGCTTGAGCCATATTTTGGAACCAAATTCTGGCTCCCTGCACGTATTCGCAGTTTTTAATTACGTCCTTTTATACCGAAAGTATGCCAATTACTGAAAGCGGCGATGGATCGTATTTTGCACAAATTCTCCTTGCAGTTTTCAAAATATCCCAAGCATCCCAAATTCGACCCCTTGAGTCATATTTTGGAGCCAAGTTCTGGCTCTCTGCACGTATTCGCAGTTTGAAATTACGACTTTTTATACCGAAAATATGCCAATTACTGAAAGCGGCGATGGGTTACATTTTGCCCAAAATCCCTTGCCGTTTTCAAAATATCCTGAACATCCCAAATTAGACGCTTGAGCCATATTTTGGATTAAAATTCTCGCTCTCTGCACGTATTCGCAGTTTGAGTTTACGAATTTTTATACCGATAATATGCCAATTACTGAGAGCATCGATGGGTCACATTTTGCCCAAACTCCGCCTGCAGTTTTCAAAATATCCCAAACATCCCAAATTCAACGCTTGAGCCATATTTTGGAGCCAAATTTTGTCTCTCGGCTCAAGAGAGGGATGCAGAGGCTCAAGAGAGTGATGCAGAGGCTCAAGAGAGTGATGCATAGCCTTAAGAGAGTGATGTAGAGGCTTAGGAGCGGGATGCAAAGGCTCAAGAGAGTGATGCAGAGGCTCAAGAGAGTGATGCAGAGGCTTAGGAGAATGATGCAGAGGCTGAAGAGAGGGATGCAGAGGCTGAAGAGAGTGATGCAGAGGCTGAAGAGAGAGATGCAGAGGCTTAAGAGGGTGATGCAGAGGCTCGAGAGAGTGATGAGACAAATTCTGGCTCTCTGCACTTGTTCGAAAATTAAAATTATAACTTTTTATACCGAAAATATGCCAATTACTGAAAGCAGCTATGGATCGCATTCTGCCCACACCCTCCCTGCAGTTTTCAAAATATCCCAAACATCCCAAATTCGAAGCTTGAGCCATATTTCGGAGGCAAATTCTGTCTCTCGGCACGTATTCGTAGTATGAAATTACGACTTTTTATACCGAAAATATGCCAATTACTGAAAGCGTCGATGGGTCACATTTTGCCCATACCCTCCCTGCAGTTTTTAGAATATATCAAACATCCCAAATTCGACGCTTGAGCCATATTTTGGAGCCAAATTCTGTCTCACTTTAGGTATTCGCAGTTTGAAATTACGAGTTTTTATACCGAAAATATGCCAATTACTAAGAACAACGATGGATCACATTTTGCGCAACCCCCCCTGCAGTTTTAAAATATATCACAAACATCCCAAATTCAACACTTGAGCCATATTTTGGAGCCAAATTCTGGCTCTCTGCACGTATTCGCAGTTCGAAATTACGACTTTTTATACCGAAAATATGCCAATTACTGAAAGTAGCGATGGATAGCATTTTGCCCAAACCCTCCCTGCAGTTTTCAAAATATCCCAAACATCCCAAATTCGACGCTTGAGCCATATTTTGGAGCCAAATTCTGGCTCTCTGTATGTATTCGCAGTTTGAAATTACGACTTTTTATACCGATAATATCCCAATTACTGAAAGTAATTGCATTTTGCGTAATTTGTAATTGCGATGATTGAAAGTAATTTGTAATTGCGATGGATAGCATTTTGCCCAAACCCTCCCTGCAGTTTTAAAAATATCCCAAACATCCCAAATTCGACGCTAGAGCCATATTTTGGAGCCAAATTCTGGCTCTCGGCACGTATTCGCAGTTTGAAATTACGAGTTTTTATACCGAAAAGATGCCTATTTCTCAAAGCAGCGATAGGTAACATTTTGCCCAAACCCCCAATCGCAGTTTACAAAGTATCCCAAACATCCCAAATTTGACGCTTGAGTCATATTTTGAACCAAATTCTGGCTCTCTGCACGTATTCGCAGTTTGAAATTACGACTTTTTATACCGAAAATATGCCAATTACTGAGAGTAGCGATGGATAGCATTTTGCCCAAACCCTCCCTGCAGTTTTTAAAAAATCCCAAACATCCCAAATTCGACGCTTGAGCCATATTTTGGAGCCAAATTCTGGCTCTGGGCACGTATTTGCAGTTCGAAATTACGAGTTTTTATACCGAAAATATGCCTATTTCTCAAAGCAGCGATAGGTAACATTTTGCCCAAGCCCCCAATCGCAGTTTACAAAATATCCCAAACATCCCAAATTTGACGCTTGAGCCATATTTCGTAATATAAACCGAAAATCAGGAACATTTTTGGTTAATTCTAATTAAAGAAAACACATTTGTTTTTTGTTGTTTTTCTGTTTTTCATGCTGTTTTTCCACGATTTTGTGAGTTTTCAGTTTATTGCAATTAATTCAATAAATATACGATAAAAATGATGCAAACACATAATTGATTAGATATTAACCTTAAACACTTCATTTTCAATCAACTATTTGTTTCTCGTTAAAATACTGAATAAGATATTGAAAAGGGGAGAAGTTCTGTTTTTATTGCATATATCGACGTTTCAGCCGGATTAGAGCGGTTTTACGTGTACATCTTCCATCGGTAATATAAACGGAAAATCAGGAACATTTTAGTTAATTCTAATGAAAACACATTGATTTGTATCATTTGTATTGGAAACAACATTGTCATATGCATTTTTTTGGATCTAAATAATACGAAACCTCGCTCTGTGATTTGATGTTAAAATCCTCAAATATGGTAATAAAGTGACTTTTTTCACGTTATTCATGTAGTGTGATTTTATGTAAATATATTAGTTTTTACCAATATTTCGATACTACTTCATGTTTTCTCACGATATGTGATTTGGCCTTCATATCTCAGAATTTCGCAAATTTTGCATTTTTAAGCAAGTTTTCTGGCATTTTGTTTTGTACTAAAAATCATCGAATTTAGCAATATTTTGACCTTAATCATCCCCTTCTCTTTTATTAGATTTAAACAAAATATCATCGAATAAGGCAATATTTTGCCGTTTTTCCACGTTTTTGTGAATTTTCAGTTTATTGTTATAAATTCATTATATACACGATAAAAAATTATGCAAACACATAATTGATCAGAAAATAACCTGAAATACTTCATTTTCAAAAACAAATAGATGATTATCTATTTGTTTCTCGTTAAAATACTGAGTAAGAAATTGAAAAAGGGAGAAGTTCTGTTTTTATTGCATATATCGACGTTTCAGCCGGATTAGAACGGTTTTACGTGTACATCTTCAATCGGTAATATAAACCGAAAATCAGGAACATTTTAGTTAATTTTAATGAAAACACATTGATTTTTATCATTTGTATTGGAAGCAACATCTTTATACTTCTTTTCAACGGTCTAAAAAATACGAAACGTCGCTTTATGATTCGTAGTTAAAAACCACAAATTGGGTATAATAATGATTTTTTCACGTTTTTCATATAGTTTGTTATTACGTAAATATATTCATTTTTACTGCATCATTTTTATCGTATATATATGAATTAATACCCATGGACTGAAAATTTACAAAAACGTGGAAAACGGCAAAATATTGCCTAATTCGATGATATTTTGTTTAAATCACATGAAGGAAAAGGGGATGATAAACGTCAAAATATTGCTAAATTCGATGATTTTTCGTACGAAACAAAATGCAAGAAAACTTGCTTAAAATGCAATATTATGCGAAATTCTGAGATTTCAAGGCCAAATCACATATCGTGATACTACATGAAATAGTATCGAAATATTGGTAAAATGAATATATTTACGTAATATCAAACTACATGAAAAACGTGAAAAAATCACTATATAACCATATTTGAGGATTTTAACTTCAAATCATAAAGCGAGGTTTCGTATTATTTAGATCCAAGAAAAGACATATGACAATGTTGTTTCCAATACAAATGATAAAAAACAATGTGTTTTCATTAAAAATAACTAAAATGTTCTTGATTTTCCGTTTATATTAACGAGGGAAGATGTACACGTAAAACCGCTCTAATCCGGCTGAAACGTCGATATATGCAATAAAAACCGAACTTCTCCCCTTTTCAATATCTTACTCAGTATTTTAACGAGAAACAAATAGATGATTGAAAATGAAGTATTTAAGGTTATTATCTAATCAATTATGTGTTTGCATCATTTTTATCGAATATATATGAATTAATACCCATGGACTGAAAATTTACAAAAACGTGGAAAACGGCAAAATATTGCCTAATTCGATGATATTTTGTTTAAATCACATGAAGGAAAAGGGGATGATAAACGTCAAAATATTGCTAAATTCGATGATTTTTCGTACGAAACAAAATGCAAGAAAACTTGCTTAAAATGCAATATTATGCGAAATTCTGAGATTTCAAGGCCAAATCACATATCATCATACTACATGAAATAGTATCGAAATATTGGTAAAAATGAATATATTTACGTAATATCAAACTACATGAAAAACGTGAAAAAAGTCACTATTTAACCATATTTGAGGATTTTAACTTCAAATCATAGAGCGAGGTTTCGTATTATTTGGATCCAAGAAAAGACATATGACAATGTTGTTTCCAATACAAATGATAAAAATCAAAGTGTTTTCATTAGAATTAACTAAAATGTTCCTGGTTTTCCGTTTATATTACCGATGGAAGATGTACACGAAAATCGCTCTATTCCGGCTGAAACGTCGATATATGCAATAAAAGCAGAACTTCTCCCCTTTTCAATATCTTACTCAGTATTTTAACGAGAAACAAATAGTTGATTGAAAATGAAGTATTTAAGGTTATTATCTAATCAATTATGTGTTTCCATCATTTTTATCGTATACATATTAATTAATACCCAAAGATTGAAAATTCACAAAAACGTGGAAAAACGGAAAAATATTGCCTAATTCGATGATATTTTGTTTAAATCACATGAAGGAAAAGGGGATGATAAACGTCAAAATATTGCTAAATTCGATGATTTTTCGTACGAAACAAAATGCAAGAAACTTGCTTAAAATGCAATATTATGCGAAATTCTGAAATTTCAAGGCCAAATCTCATATCGTTATACTACATGAAATAGTATCGAAATATTGGTAAAAATGAATATATATACGTAATATCAAACTACATGAAAAACGTGAAAAAAGTCACTATTTAACCATATTTGAGGATTTTAACTTCAAATCATAGAGCGAGGTTTCGTATTATTTGGATCCAAGAAAAGACATATGACAATGTTGTTTCCAATACAAATGATAAAAATCAAAGTGTTTTCATTAGAATTAACTAAAATGTTCCTGGTTTTCCGTTTATATTACCGATGGAAGATGTACACGAAAATCGCTCTATTCCGGCTGAAACGTCGATATATGCAATAAAAACAGAACTTCTCCCCTTTTCAATATCTTACTCAGTATTTTAACGAGAAACAAATAGTTGATTGAAAATGAAGTATTTAAGGTTATTATCTAATCAATTGTGTGTTTGCATCATTTTCATCGTACATATATGAAATAATACCCATGGACTGAAAATTCACAAAAACGTGGAAAACTGCAAAATATTGCCTAATTCGATGATATTTTGTTTAAATCACATGAAGGAAAAGGGGGATGATAAACGTCAAAATATTGCTAAATTCGATGATTTTTCGTACGAAACAGAATGCAAGAAAACTTGGTTAAAATGCAATATTACGCGAAATTCTGAGATTTGAAGGCCAAATCACATATCGTGATAATACATGAAATAGTATCGGAATATTGGTAAAAATGAATATATTTGCGTAATATCAAACTACATGATTAACGTGAAATAGTTACTATTTTACCATATTTGAGGATTTTACCTTCAAATCATAGAGCGAGGTTTCGTATTATTTAGATCCAAGAAAAGACATATGACAATGTTCTTTCCAATACAAATGATAAAAATCAATGTGTTTTCATTAGAATTAACTAAAATGTTCCTGATTTTCCGTTTATATTACCAATGGAAGATGTACACGAAAACCGCTCTATTCCGGCTGAAACGTCGATATATGCAATAAAATCAGAACTTCTCCCCCTTTCAATATCTTACTCAGTATTTTAACGAGAAAGAAATAGTTGATTGAAAATGAAGTATTTAAGGTTATTATCTAATCAATTATGTATTTGCATCATTTTTATCGTATATATATGAATTAAAACCCAATGACTGAAAATTCACAAAAACGTGGAAAACGGCTAAATATTGCCTAATTCGATGATATTTTGTTTAAATCACGTGAAGGAAAAGGAGATGATAAACGTCAAAATATTGCTATATTCGATGATTTTTCGTACGAAACAAAATGCAAGAAAACTTGCTTAAAATGCAATATTATGCGAAATTCTGTGATTTGAAGGCCAAATCACATATCGTGATACTACATGAAATAGTGTCGAAATATTGGTAAAAATGAATATATTTACGTAATATCAAACTACATGAAAAACGTGAAAAAAGTCACTATATAATAATATTTGAGGATTTTAACTTCAAATCATAGAGCGAGGTTTCGTATTTTTTAGATAAAAGAAAAGACATATGACAATGTTGTTTCCAATACAAATGATAAAAAACAATGTGTTTTCATTAGAAATAACTAAAATGTTCTTGATTTTCCGTTTATATTAACGAGGGAAGATGTACACGTAAAACCGCTCTAATCCGGCTGAAACGTCGATATATGCAATAAAAACCGAACTTCTCCCATTTTCAATATCTTACTCAGTATTTTACCGAGAAACAAATAGATGATTGAAAATGAAGTATTTAAGGTTATTATCTATTCAATTATGTGTTTGCATCATTTTTATCGTATATATATGAATTAATACCCATGGACTGATAATTCACAAAAACGTGGAAAACGGCAAAATATTGCCTATTTCTTTGATATTTTGTTTAAATCACATGAAGGAAAAGGGGATGATAAACGTCAAAATATTGCTAAATTCGATGATTTTTCGTACGAAACAAAATGCAAGAAAACTTGCTTAAAATGCAATATTATGCGAAATTCTGAGATTTCAAGGCCAAATCACATATCTTGATACTACATGAAATAGTATCGAAATAATGGTAAAAATGAATATATATACGTAATATCAAACTACATGAAAAACGTGAAAAAGTCACTATTTAACCATATTTGAGGATTTTAACTTTAAATCATAGAGCGAGGTTTCGTATTATTTGGATCCAAGAAAAGACATGACAATGTTGTTTCCAATATAAATGATAAAAATCAAAGTGTTTTCATTAGAATTAACTAAAATGTCCCTGGTTTTCCGTTTATATTACCGATGGAAGATGAACACGAAAATCGCTCTATTCTGGCTGAAACGTCGATATATGCAATAAAAACAGATCTTCTCCCCATTTCAATATCTTACTCAGTATTTTAACGAGAAACAAATAGTTGATTGAAAATGAAGTATTTAAGGTTATTATCTAATCAATTATGTGTTTGTATCATTTTTATCGTATATATATGAATTAATACCCATGGACTGAAAATTCACAAAAACGTGGAAAAACGGCAAAATATTGCCTAATTCGATGATATTTTGTTTAAATCACATGAAGGAAAAGGGGATGATAAACGTCAAAATATTGGTAAATTCGATGATTTTTCGTACGAAACAAAATGCAAGAAAACTTGCTTAAAATGCAATATTACGCGAAATTCTGAGATTTGAAGGGCAAATCACATATCGTGATACTACATGAAATAGTATCGGAATATTGGTAAAAATGAATATATTTGCGTAATATCAAACTACATGATTAACGTGAATCACGTAAAACCGCTCTAATCCGGCTGAAACGTCGATATATGCAATAAAAACCGAACTTCTCCCCTTTTCAATATCTTACTCAGTATTTTACCGAGAAATAAATAGATGATTGAAAATGAAGTATTTAAGGTTATTATCTAATCAATTATGTGTTTGCATCATTTTTATCGTATATATATGAATTAAAACCCATGGACGGAAAATTCACAAAAACGTGGAAAACGGCAAAATATTGCCTAATTCGATGATATTTTGTTTAAATCACATGAAGGAAAAGGAGATGATAAACGTTAAAATATTGCTAAATTCGATGATTTTTCGTACGAAACAAAATGCAAAAAAACTTGCTTAAAATGCGATATTATGCGAAATTCTGAGATTTGAAGGCCAAATCACATATCGTGATACTACATGAAATAGTATCGAAATATTGGTAAAATTGAATATATTTACGTAATATCAAACTACATGAAAAACGTGAAAAAAGTCACTATATAACCATATATGAGGATTTTAACTTCAAATCATAGAGCGAGGTTTCGTATTATTTAGATCCAAGAAAAGACATATGACAATGTTGTTTCCAATACAAATGATAAAAAACAATGTGTTTTCATTAGAAATAACTAAAATGTTCTTGATTTTCCGTTTATATTAACGAGGGAAGATGTACACGTAAAACCGCTCTAATCCGGCTGAAACGTCGATATATGCAATAAAAACCGAACTTCTCCCCTTTTCAATATCTTACTCAGTATTTTACCGAGAAATAAATAGATGATTGAAAATTAAGTATTTAAGGTTATTATCTAATCAATTATGTGTTTGCATCATTTTTATCGTATATATATGAATTAATACCCATGGACTGAAAATTCACAAAAACGTGGAAAACGGCAAAATATTGCCTAATTCGTTGATATTTTGTTTAAATCACATGAAGGAAAAGGGGATGATAAACGTCAAAATATTGCTAAATTCGATGATTTTTCGTACGAAACAAAATGCAAAAAAACTTGCTTAAAATGCAATATTATGCGAAATTCTGAGATTTGAAGGCCAAATCACATATCGTGATACTACATGAAATAGTATCGAAATATTGGTAAAAATGAATATATTTACGTAATATCAAACTACATGAAAAACGTGAAAAAAGTCACTATATAACCATATTTGAGGATTTTAACTTCAAATCATAGAGCGAGGTTTCGTATTATTTAGATCCAAGAAAAGACATATGACAATGTTGTTTCCAATACAAATGATAAAAAACAATGTGTTTTCTTTAGAAATAACTAAAATGTTCTTGATTTTCTGTTTATATTAACGAGGGAAGATGTACACGTAAAACCGCTCTAATCCGGCTGAAACGTCGATATATGCAATAAAAACCGAACTTCTGCCCTTTTCAATATCTTACTCAGTATTTTACTGAGAAACAAATAGATGATTGAAAATGAAGTATTTAAGGTTATTATCTAATCAATTATGTGTTTGCATCATTTTTATCGTATATATATATGAATTAACATCCAAGGACTGAAAATTCACAATAACGTGGAAAACGGCAAAATATTGCCTAATTCGATGATATTTTGTTTAAATCACATGAAGGAAAAGGAGATGATAAACGTTAAAATATTGCTAAATTCGATGATTTTTCGTACGAAGCAAAATGCAAGAAAACTTGCTTAAAATGCAATATTATGCGAAATTCTGAGATTTGAAGGCCAAATCACATATCGTGATACTACATGAAATAGTATCGAAATATTGGTAAAAATGAATATATTTACGTAATATCAAACTACATGAAAAACGTGAAAAAATCACTATATCACCATATTTGAGGATTTTAACGTCAAATCATAGAGCGAGGTTTCGTATTATTTAGTTCCAAGAAAAGACATATGACAATGTTGTTTCCAATACAAATGATAAAAAACAATGTGTTTTCATTAGAATTAACTATAATGTTCTTGATTTTCCGTTTATATTAACGAGGGAAGATGTACACGTAAAACCGCTCTAATCCGGCTGAAACGTCGATATATGCAATAAAAACCGAACTTCTCCCCTTTTCAATATCTTACTCAGTATTTTAACGAGAAACAAATAGATGATTGAAAATGAAGTATTTAAGGTTATTATCTATTCAATTATGTGTTTGCATCATTTTTTATCGTATATATATGAATTAATACCCATGGACGGAAAATTCACAAAAACGTGGAAAACGGCAAAATATTGCCTAATTCGATGATATTTTCTTTAAATCACATGAAGGAAAAGGAGATGATAAACGTTAAAATATTGCTAAATTCGATGATTTTTCGTACGAAACAAAATGCAAGAAAACTTGCTTAAAATGCGATATTATGCGAAATTCTGAGATTTGAAGGCCAAATCACATATCGTGATACTATATGAAATAGTATCGAAATATTGGTAAAAATGAATATATTTACGTAATATCAAACTACATGAAAAACGTGAAAAAAGTCAATATATAACCATATATGAGGATTTTAACTTCAAATCATAGAGCGAGGTTTCGTATTATTTAGATCCAAGAAAAGACATATGACAATGTTGTTTCCAATACACATGATAAAAAACAATGTGTTTTCATTAGAAATAACTAAAATGTTCTTGATTTTCCGTTTATATTAACGAGGGAAGATGTACACGTAAAACCGCTCTAATCCGGCTGAAACGTCGATATATGCAATAAAAACCGAACTTCTCCCCTTTTCAATATCTTACTCAGTATTTTACCGAGAAATAAATAGATGATTGAAAATGAAGTATTTAAGGTTATTATCTAATCAATTATGTGTTTCCATCATTTTTATCGTATATATATGAATTAATACCCATGGACTGAAAATTCACAAAAACGTGGAAAACGGCAAAATATTGCCTAATTCGTTGATATTTTGTTTAAATCACATGAAGGAAAAGGGGATGATAAACGTCAAAATATTGCTAAATTCGATGATTTTTCGTACGAAACAAAATGCAAAAAAACTTGCTTAAAATGCAATATTATGCGAAATTCTGAGGTTTCAGGGCCAAATCACATATCGTGATACTACATGAAATAGTATCGAAATAATGGTAAAAATGAATATATTTACGTAATATCAAACTATATGAAAAACGTGAAAAAAAGTCACTATTTAACCATATTTGAGGATTTTAACTTTAAATCATAGAGCGAGGTTTCGTATTATTTGGATCCAAGAAAAGACATATGACAATGTTGTTTCCAATACAAATGATAAAAAGCAAAGTGTTTTCATTAGAATTAACTAAAATGTCCCTCGTTTTCCGTTTATATTACCGATGGAAGATGAACACGAAAATCGCTCTATTCCGGCTGAAACGTCGATATATGCAATAAAAACAGATCTTCTCCCCTTTTCAATATCTTACTCAGTATTTTAACGAGAAACAAATAGTTGATTGAAAATGAAGTATTCAAGGTTATTATCTAATCAATTATGTGTTTGTATCATTTTTATCGTATATATATGAATTAATACCCATGGACTGAAAATTCACAAAAACGTGGAAAAACGGCAAAATATTGCCTAATTCGATGATATTTTGTTTAAATCACATGAAGGAAAAGGGGATGATAAACGTCAAAATATTGCTATATTCGATGATTTTTCGTACGAAACAAAGTGCAAGAAAACTTGCTTAAAATGCAATATTATGCGAAATTCTGAGATTTAAAGGCCAAATCACATATCGTGATACTACATGAAATAGTATCGAAATAATGGTAAAAATGAATATATTTACGTAATATCAAACTACATGAAAAACGTGAAAAAAGTCACTATTTAACCATATTTGAGGATTTTAACTTTAAATCATAGAGCGAGGTTTCGTATAATTTGGATCCAAGAAAAGACATATGACAATGTTGTTTCCAATACAAATGATAAAAATCAAAGTGTTTTCATTAGAATTAACTAAAATGTTCCTGGTTTTCCGTTTATATTACCGATGGAAGATGTACACGAAAATCGCTCTTTTCCGGCTGAAACGTCGATATATGCAATAAAAACAGAACTTCTCCAAGCATCCCAAATTCGATGCTTGAGTCATATTTTGGAGTCAATTTCTCGCTCTCTGCACGTATTCACAGTTTGAAGAAACGACTTTTTATATCGAAAATATGCCAATTACTGAGAGCAGCGATAGGTCACATTTTGCCCAAACCCCACCTACAGTTTTGAAAATATCCCAAACATCCCAAATTCGACGCTTGAGCCATATTTTGGAACCAAATTCTGGCTCTCTGCACGTATTCGCAGTTTTTAATTACGTCCATTTATACCGAAAGTATGCCAATTACTGAAAGCGGCGATGGATCGTATTTTGCACAAATTCTCCTTGCAGTTTTCAAAATATCCCAAGCATCCCAAATTCGACCCCTTGAGTCATATTTTGGAGTCAAATTCTGGCTCTCTGCACGTATTCGCAGTTTGAAATTACGACTTTTTATACCGAAAATATGCCAATTACTGAAAGCGGCGATGGGTTACATTTTGCCCAAAATCCCTTGCCGTTTTCAAAATATCCTGAACATCCCAAATTAGACGCTTGAGCCATATTTTGGAGTAAAATTCTCGCTCTCTGCACGTATTCGCAGTTTGAGTTTACGAATTTTTATACCGAAAATATGCCAATTACTGAGAGCATCGATGGGCCACATTTTGCCCAAACTCCCCCTGCAGTTTTCAAAATATCCCAAACATCCCAAATTCGACGCTTGAGCCATATTTTGGAGCCAAATTTTGTCTCTCGGCTCAAGAGAGGGATGCAGAGGCTCAAGAGAGTGATGCAGAGGCTCAAGAGAGTGATGCATAGGCTTAAGAGAGTGATGTAGAGGCTTAAGAGCGGGATGCAAAGGCTCAAGAGAGTGATGCAGAGGCTCAAGAGAGTGATGCAGAGGCTTAGGAGAATGATGCAGAGGCTGAAGAGAGGGATGCAGAGGCTGAAGAGAGTGATGCATAGGCTGAAGAAAGAGATGCAGAGGCTTAAGAGGGTGATGCAGAGGCTCGAGAGAGTGATGAGACAAATTCTGGCTCTCTGCACTTGTTCGAAAATTAAAATTATAACTTTTTATACCGAAAATATGCCAATTACTGAAAGCAGCTATGGATCGCATTCTGCCCACACCCTCCCTGCAGTTTTCAAAATATCCCAAACATCCCAAATTCGAAGCTTGAGCCATATTTCGGAGGCAAATTCTGTCTCTCGGCACGTATTTGTAGTATGAAATTACGACTTTTTATACCGAAAATATGCCAATTACTGAAAGCGTCGATGGGTCACATTTTGCCCCCCCCCCTGCAGTTTTTAGAATATATCAAACATCCCAAATTCGACGCTTGAGCTATATTTTGGAGCCAAATTCTGTCTCACTTTAGGTATTCGCAGTTTGAAATTACGAGTTTTTATACCGAAAATATGCCAATTACTAAGAACAACGATGGATCACATTTTGCCCCCCCCCCTGCAGTTTTAAAATATATCACAAACATCCCAAATTCAACACTTGAGCCATATTTTGGAGCCAAAATCTGGCTCTCTGCACGTATTCCCAGTTCGAAATTACGACTTTTTATAATGAAAATATGCCAATTACTGAAAGTAGCGATGGATAGCATTTTGCCCAAACCCTCCCTGCAGTTCTAAAAATATCCCAAACATCCCAAATTCGACGCTTGAGCCATATTTTGGAGCCAAATTCTGGCTCTCTGTAAGTATTCGCAGTTTGAAATTACGACTTTTTATACCGATAATATGCCAATTACTGAAAGTAGCGATGGATAGCATTTTGCCCAAACCCTCCCTGCAGTTTTAAAAATATCCCAAACATCCCAAATTCGACGCTAGAGCCATATTTTGGAGCCAAATTCTGGCTCTCGGCACGTATTCGCAGTTTGAAATTACGAGTTTTTATACCGAAAAGATGCCTATTTCTCAAAGCAGCGATCGGAAACATTTTGCCCAAACCCCCAATCGCAGTTTACAAAATATCCCAAACATCCCAAATTTGACGCTTGAGTCATATTTTGGAGCCAAATTCTGGCTCTCGCATGTATTCGCAGTTTGAAATTTCGACTTTTTATACCAAAAATATGTCAATTACTGAGAGCTGCGATGGATCACATTTTGCCCAAACCCTCCCTGCAGTTTTCAAAATATCCCAAACATCCCAAATTCGACGCTTGAGCCATATTTTGGAGCCAAATTCTGGCTCTCGGCACGTATTCGCAGTTTGAAATTACGAGTTTTTATACCGAAAATATGCCAATTTCTCAAAGCAGCGATAGGTAACATTTTGCCCAAACCCCCAATCGCAGTTTTCAAAATATCCCAAACATCCCAAATTTGACGCTTGAGCCATATTTTGGAGCCAAATTCTGGCTCTCTGTACGTATTCGCAGTTTGAAATTACGACTTTTTATACCGATAATATGCCAATTACTGAGAGCAGCGATGGGTAACATTTTGCCCAAACCCCTGCAGTTTTCAAAATAACCCAAACATCTCAAATTCGACCCCTGAGCTAATATTTTGGAGACAAATTCTGGCTCTCTGCACTTGTTCGAAAATTAAAATTATGACTTTTTATACCGAAAATATGCCAATTACTGAAAGCAGCTATGGATCGCATTCTGCCCACACCCTCCCTGCAGTTTTTAAAATATCCCAAACATCCCAAATTCGACGCTTGAGCCATATTTCGGAGGCCAATTGTGTCTCTCGGCACGTATTCCTAGTATGAAATTACGACTTTTTATACCGAAAATATGCCAATTACTGAAAGCGTCGATGGGTCACATTTTGCCCATACCCTCCCTGCAGTTTTTAGAATATATTAAACATCCCAAATTCGACGCTTGAGCCATATTTTGGAGCCAAATTCTGTCTCTCTTTACGTATTCGCAGTTTGAAATTACGAGTTTTTATACCGAAAATATGCCAATTACTAAGAACAACGATGGATCACATTTTGCCCAAACCCACCCTGCAGTTTTAAAATATATCACAAACATCCCAAATTCAACACTTGAACCATATTTTGGAGCCAAATTCTGGCTCTCTGCACGTATTCGCAGTTTGAAATTACGACTTTTTATACCGAAAATATGCCAATTACTGAAAGTAGCGATGGATAGAATTTTGCCCAAACCCTCCCTGCAGTTTTAAAAATATCCCAAACATCCCAAATTCGACGCTTGAGCCATATTTTGGAGCCAAATTCTGGCTCTAGGCACGTATTCGCAGTTTGAAATTACGAGTTTTTGTACCGAAAATATGCCTATTTCTCGAAGCTGCGATAGGTAACATTTTGCCAAAACCCCCAATCGCAGTTTACAAAATATCCCAAACATCCCAAATTTGACGCTTGAGCCATATTTTAGAGCCAAATTTTGGCTCTCGCACGTATTCGCAGTTTGAAATTTCGACTTTTTATACCGAAAATATGCCAATTACTGAGAGCTGCGATGGATCACATTTTGCCCAAACCCTCCCTGCAGTTTTCATAATATCTCAAACATCCCAAATTAGACGCTTGAGCCAAATTTTGGAGCCAAATTTTGGCTCTCTGCACGTATTCGCAGATTGAAATTAAGATTTTAATACCGAAAAAATGTCAATTACTGAGAGCGGCGATGGATCACATATTGCCCAAACCCTCCCAGCAGTTTTCAAAATATCCCAAACATCCCAAATTCGACGCTTGAGCCATATTTTGGAGCCAAGTTCTGGCTCTATGCACGTATTCGCAGTTTGAAATTACGAATTTTTATACCGAAAATGTGCCAATTACTCAGAGCGGCGATGGGTCACATTGTGTCCAAACCCCCTTGCAGTTTTTTTTATATATCACAAACATCCCAAATTCGATCCATAAGCCATATTTTGGAGACAAATTCTGGCTCTCTGCACGTGTTCGAAAATTTAAATTATGACTTTTTATACCGAAAATATGCCAATTACGGAAAGCAGCTATGGATCGCATTCTGCCCACACGCTCCCTGCAGTTTTCAAAATATCCCAAACATCCCAAATTCGACGCTTGAGCCATATTTTGGAGCCAAATTCTGTCTCTCGGCACGTATTCGTAGTATGAAATTACGACTTTTTATACCGAAAATATGCCAATTACTGAAAGCGTCGATTGGTCACATTTTGCCCATACCCTCCCTGCAGCTCTTAGAATATATCAAACATCCCAAATTCGACGCTTGAGCCATATTTTGGAGCCAAATTCTGTCTCTCTTTACGTATTCGCAGTTTGAAATTACGAGTTTTTATACTGAAAATATGCCAATTACTAAGAACAGCGATAAATCACATTTTGCCCCCCCCCCCCGCAGTTTTAAAATATATCACAAACATCCCAAATTCAACATTTGAGCCGTATTTTGGAGCCAAATTCTGGCTCTCTGCACGTATTCGCAATTTGAAATTACGACTTTTTATACCGTAAATATGCCAATTACTGCAAGCAACGATGTATAGCATTTTGCCCAAACCCTCCCTGCAGTTTTCAAAATATCCCAAACATCCCAAATTCGACGCTTGAGCCATATTTTGGAACCAAATTCTGGCTCTCGGCACGTATTCGCAGTTTGAAATTACGTCTTTTTATACCGAAAATATGCTAATTACTGAGAGCAGCGATTGGTCACATTTTTCACAAACTCTCCTGCAGTTTTAAAATATATCACAAACATCCCAAGTTCGACCCTTGAGCCATATTTTGGAGCCAAATTCGTGCTCTCTGCACGAACTCGCAGTTTGAAATTACGACTTTTTATACCGAATATTTGCCTATTACTGAAAGCAGCGATGGATCGCATTTTGTCCAAACCCTCCCTGCAGTTTTCAAAATATCCCAAACATCCCAAATTCGACCCTTGAGCCATATTTTGTAGCCAAATTCTTCCTCTCTACACGTATTTGCAGTGTGAAATTACGACTTTTATACTGAAAATATGCCAGTTACTGAGAGCGGCGATGGAACACATTTTGCCCAAACCCCCCTGCAGCTTTCAAAATGTCCCAAACATCTCAAATTCGACCCTTGAGCCATATTTTGAAGGAAAATTATGACTCTCTGCAGGTGTTCGAAGTTTAAAATTACGACTTTTTAAACCAAAAATATGTTAATTACTGAGAACGGCGATGGGTCACATATTGCCCTAACCACCCTGCAGTTTTCAAAATATCCCAAACATTCAAAGTCCGACGAGTGAGAATTTGTTTGGAGCCAAATTCTGGCTCTGTGCACGTGATCGCAGTTTGAAATTACGTCTTTTTATACCGAAAGTATGCTAATTACTGAAAGCGGCGATGGATCACATTTTGCACAAATTCTCCCTGCAGTTTTCAAAATATCCCAAACATCCCAAATTCGAAGCTTGAGCCATATTTCAGAGGCAAATTCTGTCTCTCGGCACGTATTCGTAGTATGAAATTACGACTTTTTATACCGAAAATATGCCAATTACTGAAAGCGTCGATGGGTCACATTTTGCCCATACCCTCCCTGCAGTTTTTAGAATATATCAAACATCCCAAATTCGACGCTTGAGCCATATTTTGGAGCCAAATTCTGTCTCACTTTAGGTATTCGCAGTTTGAAATTACGAGTTTTTATACCGAAAATATGCCAATTACTAAGAACAACGATGGATCACATTTTGCGCAACCCCACCTGCAGTTTTAAAATATATCACAAACATCCCAAATTCAACACTTGAGCCATATTTTGGAGCCAAATTCTGGCTCTCTGCACGTATTCGCAGTTCGAAATTACGACTTTTTATACCGAAAATATGCCAATTACTGAAAGTAGCGATGGATAGCATTTTGCCAAACCCTCCCTGCAGTTTTAAAATATCCCAAACATCCCAAATTCGACGCTTGAGTCATATTTTGAGCCAAATTCTGGCTCTCTGCACGTATTCGCAGTTTGAAATTACGACTTTTTATACCGAAAATATGCCAATTACTGAGAGTAGCGATGGATAGCATTTTGCCCAAACCCTCCCTGCAGTTTTAAAAAAATCCCAAACATCCCAAATTCGACGCTTGAGCCATATTTTTTAGCCAAATTCTGGCTCTAGGCACGTATTTGCAGTTCGAAATTACGAGTTTTTATACCGAAAATATGCCTATTTCTCAAAGCAGCGATAGGTAACATTTTGCCCAAGCGCCCAATCGCAGTTTACAAAATATCCCAAACATCCCAAATTTGACGCTTGAGCCATATTTCGTAATATAAACCGAAAATCAGGAACATTTTAGTTAATTCTAATTAAAGAAAACACATTGATTTTTATCATTTGTATTGGAAGCAACATCTTTATACGTCTTTTAAACGGTCTAAAAAATACCAAACGTCGCTTTATGATTCGAAGTTAAAAACCACAAATTGGGTATAATAATGACTTTTCTCACGTTTTCATGTAGTTTGTTATTACGTAAATACATTCATTTTTACCAATATTTCGAGACTATTTCATGTAGTATCACGATATGTGATTTGGCCTTCAAATCTCAGATTTTTGCATAATATTGAATTTTAAGCAAGTTTTCTTGCATTTTGTTTCGTACTAAAAATCATCGAATTCAGCAAAATTTTGACGTCTATCATCCCCTTTTCCTATATGTGATATAAACAAAATATCATCTAATTAGGCTATATTTTGCTGTTTTTCCACGATTTTGTGAGTTTTCAGTTTATTGCAATTAATTCAATAAATATACGATAAAAATGATGCAAACACATAATTGATTAGAAACTAAACTTAAACACTTCATTTTCAATCAACTATTTGTTTCTCGTTAAAATACTGAGTAAGATATTGAAAAGGGGAGATGTTCTGTTTTTATTGCATTATTTATTGCATTTATTGACGTTTATTGACGTTATTTGTATTTATTTATTATTTATTATTATGTTATTTGTTATTTATTATTTATTTATTTATTATTTATTGAAGTTATTTGCATTATTTATTGCATTATTTTTTATTTATTATGATTATATTGCATTATTTTATTGACGTTTCAGCCGGATTAGAGCGGTTTTACGTGTACATCTTCCATCGGTAATATAAACGGAAAATCAGGAACATTTTAGTTAATTCTAATGAAAACACATTGATTTTTATCATTTGTATTGGAAACAACCATGTCAATTGTCTTTTCTTGAATCTAAATAATACGAATCCTCACTCTAAGATTTGAAGTTAAAATCCTCATATATGGTAATATAGTGAATTTTTTCACGTTATTCATGTAGTGTGATTTTACGTATATATATTAGTTTTTACCAATATTTCGATACTACTTCATGTTTTCTCACGATATGTGATTTGGCCGTCATATCTCAGAATTTCGCAAATTTTGCATTTTTAAACAAGTTTTCTTGCATTTTGTTTTGTACTAAAATCATCGAATTTATCATTTTTATCGTATATATATGAATTAATACCCATGGACGAAAAATTCACAAAAACGTGGAAAACGGCAAAATATTGCCTAATTCGATGATATTTTGTTTAAATAACAGGAAGAAAAAGGGGATGATAAACGTCAAAATATTGCTATATTCGATGATTTTTCGTACGAAACAAAATGCAAGAAAACTTGCTTAAAATGCAATATTACGCGAAATTCTGCGATTTGAAGGGCAAATCACATATCGTGATACTACATGAAATAGTATCGGAATATTGGTAAAAATGAATATATTTGCGTAATATCAAACTACATGATTAACGTGAAAAAGTTACTATTTTACCATATTTGAGGATTTTACCTTCAAATCATAGAGCGAGGTTTCGTATTATTTAGTTCCAAGAAAAGACATATGACAATGTTGTTTCCAATACAAATGATAAAAATCAATGTGTTTTCATTAGAATTAACTAAAATGTTCCTGATTTTCCGTTTATATTACCGATGGAAGATGTACACGAAAACCGCTCTATTCCGGCTGAAACGTCGATATATGCAATAAAATCAGAACTTCTCCCCCCTTTCAATATCTTACTCAGTATTTTAACGAGAAAGAAATAGTTGATTGAAAATGAAGTATTTAAGGTTATTATCTAATCCATTATGTGTTTGCATCATTTTTATCGTATATATATGAATTAAAACCCATGGACGGAAAATTCACAAAACGTGGAAAACAGCAAAATTTTGCGTAATTCGATGATATTTTGTTTAAATCACATGAAGGAAAAGGGGATGATAAACGTTAAAATATTGCTAAATTCGATGATTTTTCGTACGAAACAAAATGCAAAAAAACTTGCTTAAAATGCGATATTATGCGAAATTCTGAGATTTGAAGGCCAAATCACATATCGTGATACTACATGAAATAGTATCGAAATATTGGTAAAAATGAATATATTTACGTAATATCAAACTACATGAAAAACGTGAAAAAAAAGTCACTATATAACCATATTTGAGGATTTTAACTTCAAATCATAAAGCGAGGTTTCGTATTATTTAGATCCAAGAAAAGACATATGACAATGTTGTTTCCAATACAAATGATAAAAAACAATGTGTTTTCATTAGAAATAACTAAAATGTTCTTGATTTTCCGTTTATATTAACGAGGGAAGATGTACACGTAAAACCGCTCTAATCCGGCTGAAACGTCGATATATGCAATAAAAACCGAACTTCTCCCCTTTTCAATATCTTACTCAGCATTTTAACTAGAAACAAATAGATGATTGAAAATGAAGTATTTAAGGTTATTATCTAATCAATTATGTGTTTGCATCATTTTTATCGTATATATACGAATTAATACCCATGGACGGAAAATTCACAAAAACGTGGAAAACGGCAAAATATTGCCTAATTCGATGATATTTTGTTTAAATCACATGAAGGAAAAGGAGATGATAAACGTTAAAATATTGCTAAATTCGATGATTTTTCGTACGAAACAAAATGCAAGAAAACTTGCTTAAAATGCGATATTATGCGAAATTCTGAGATTTGAAGGCCAAATCACATATAGTGATACTACATGAAATAGTATCGAAATATTGGTAAAAATAAATATATTTACGTAATATCAAACTACATGAAAAACGTGAAAAAAGTCACTATTTAACCATATTTGAGGATTTTAACTTTAAATCATAGAGCGAGGTTTCGTATTATTTGGATCCAAGAAAAGACATATGACAATGTTGTTTCCAATACAAATGATAAAAATCAAAGTGTTTTCATTAGAATTAACTAAAATGTTCCTGGTTTTCCGTTTATATTACCGATGGAAGATGTACACGAATATCGCTCTATTACGGCTGAAACGTCGATATATGCAATAAAAACAGAACTTCTCCCCTTTTCAATAATTTACTCGGTATTTTAACGAGAAACAAATAGATGATTGAAAATGAAGTATTTAAGGTTATTATCTAATCAATTATGTGTTTGCATCATTTTTATCGTATATATATGAATTAATACCCATGGACGGAAAATTCACAAAAACGTGGAAAACGGCAAAATATTGCCTAATTCGATGATATTTTGTTTAAATAACATGAAGAAAAAGGGGATGATAAACGTCAAAATATTGCTATATTCGATGATTTTTCGTACGAAACAAAATGCAAGAAAACTTGCTTAAAATGCAATATTACGCGAAATTCTGCGATTTGAAGGGCAAATCACATATCGTGATACTACATGAAATAGTATCGGAATATTGGTAAAAATGAATATATTTGCGTAATATCAAACTACATGATTAACGTCAAAAAGTTACTATTTTACCATATTTGAGGATTTTACCTTCAAATCATAGAGCGAGGTTTCGTATTATTTAGTTCCAAGAAAAGACATATGACAATGTTGTTTCCAATACAAATGATAAAAATCAATGTGTTTTCATTAGAATTAACTAAAATGTTCCTGATTTTCCGTTTATATTACCGATGGAAGATGTACACGAAAACCGCTCTATTCCGGCTGAAACGTCGATATATGCAATAAAATCAGAACTTCTCCCCCTTTCAATATCTTACTCAGTATTTTAACGAGAAAGAAATAGTTGATTGAAAATGAAGTATTTAAGGTTATTATCTAATCAATTATGTGTTTGCATCATTTTTATCGTATATATATGAATTAAAACCCATGGACGGAAAATTCACAAAAACGTGGAAAACGGCAAAATTTTTCCTAATTCGATGATATTTTGTTTAAATCACATGAAGGAAAAGGAGATGATAAACGTTAAAATATTGCTAAATTCGATGATTTTTCGTACGAAACAAAATGCAAAAAAACTTGCTTAAAATGCGATATTATGCGAAATTCTGAGATTTGAAGGCCAAATCACATATCGTGATACTACATGAAATAGTATCGAAATATTGGTAAAAATGAATATATTTGCGTAATATCAAACTACATGATTAACGTGAAAAAGTTACTATTTTACCATATTTGAGGATTTTACCTTCAAATCATAGAGCGAGGTTTCGTATTATTTAGATCCAAGAAAAGACATATGTCAATGTTGTTTCCAATACGAATTATAAAAATCAATGTGTTTTCATTAGAATTAACTAAAATGTTCCTGATTTTCCGTTTATATTACTGATGGAAGATAAACACGTAAAACCGCTCAATTCCAGCTGAAACGTACAATAAATGCATGCAATAAAAACAGAACTTCTCCCCTTTTCAATATCTTACTCAGTATTTTAACTAGAAACAAATAGATGATTGAAAATGAAGTATTTAAGGTTATTTTCTAATCAATTATGTGTTTGCATCATTTTTATCGTATATATATGAAACATATGTCTTTTCTACCCATGGGCTGAAAATTCACAAAAACGTGGAAAACGGCAAAATATTGCCTAATTCGATGATATTTTGTTTAAATCACATGAAGGAAAAGGGGATGATAAACGTCAAAATATTGCTATATTCGATGATTTTTCGTACGAAACAAAATGCAAGAAAACTTGCTTAAAATGCAATATTATGCGAAATTCTGAGATTTGAAGGCCAAATCACATATCGTGATACTACATGAAATAGTATCGAAATAATGGTAAAAATGAATATATTTACGTAATATCAAACTACATGAAAAACGTGAAAAAAGTCACTATTTAACCATATTTGAGGATTTTAACTTTAAATCATAGAGCGAGGTTTCGTATTATTTGGATCCAAGAAAAGACATATGACAATGTTGTTTCCAATACAAATGATAAAAATCAAAGTGTTTTCATTAGAATTAACTAAAATGTTCCTGGTTTTCCGTTTATATTACCGATGGAAGATGTACACGAAAATCGCTCTATTCCGGCTGAAACGTCGATATATGCAATAAAAACAGAACTTCTCCCCTTTTCAATAATTTACTCGGTATTTTAACGAGAAACAAATAGATGATTGAAAATGAAGTATTTAAGGTTATTATCTAATCAATTATGTGTTTGCATCATTTTTATCGTATATATGAATTAAAACCCATGGACGGAAAATTCACAAAAACGTGGAAAACGGCAAAATATTGCCTAATTCGATGATATTTTGTTTAAATCACATGAAGGAAAAGGAGATGATAAACGTTAAAATATTTCTAAATTCGATGATTTTTCGTTCGAAACAAAATGCAAAAAAACTTGCTTGAAATGCGATATTATGCGAAATTCTGAGATTTGAAGGCCAAATCACATATCGTGATACTACATGAAATAGTATCGAAATATTGGTAAAAATGAATATATTTACGTAATATCAAACTACATGAAAAACGTGAAAAAAGTCACTATATAACCATATTTGAGGATTTTAACTTCAAATCATAGAGCGAGGTTTCGTATTATTTAGATCCAAGAAAAGACATATGACAATGTTGTTTCCAATACAAATGACAAAAAACAATGTGTTTTCATTAGAAATAACTAAAATGTTCTTGATTTTCCGTTTATATTAACGAGGGAAGATGTACACGTAAAACCGCTCTAATCCGGCTGAAACGTCGATATATGCAATAAAAACCGAACTTTTGCCCTTTTCAATATCTTACTCAGTATTTTACTGAGAAATTAATAGATGATTGAAAATGAAGTATTTAAGGTTATTTTCTAATCAATTATGTGTTTGCATCATTTTTATCGTATATATATATATGAATTAACATCCAAGGACTGAAAATTCACAATGACGTGGAAAACGGCAAAATATTGCCTAATTCGATGATATTTTGTTTAAATCACATGAAGGAAAAGGAGATGATAAACGTTAAAATATTGCTAAATTCGATGATTTTTCGTACGAAGCAAAATGCAAGAAAACTTGCTTAAAATGCAATATTATGCGAAATTCTGAGATTTGAAGGCCAAATCACATATCGTGATACTACATGAAATAGTATCGAAATATTGGTAAAAATGAATATATTTACGTAATATCAAACTACAGGAAAAACGTGAAAAAATCACTATATCACCATATTTGAGGATTTTAACTTCAAATCATAGAGCGAGGTTTCGTATTATTTAGTTCCAAGAAAAGACATATGACAATGTTGTTTCCAATACAAATGATAAAAAACAATGTGTTTTCATTAGAATTAACTATAATGTTCTTGATTTTCCGTTTATATTAACGAGGGAAGATGTACACGTAAAACCGCTCTAATCCGGCTGAAACGTCGATATATGCAATAAAAACCGAACTTCTCCCCTTTTCAATATCTTACTCAGCATTTTAACTAGAAACAAATAGATGATTGAAAATGAAGTATTTAAGGTTATTATCTAATCAATTATGTGTTTGCATCATTTTTATCGTATATATACGAATTAATACCCATGGACGGAAAATTCACAAAAACGTGGAAAACGGCAAAATATTGCCTAATTCGATGATATTTTGTTTAAATCACATGAAGGAAAAGGAGATGATAAACGTTAAAATATTGCTAAATTCGATGATTTTTCGTACGAAACAAAATGCAAGAAAACTTGCTTAAAATGCGATATTATGCGAAATTCTGAGATTTGAAGGCCAAATCACATATAGTGATACTACATGAAATAGTATCGAAATATTGGTAAAAATAAATATATTTACGTAATATCAAACTACATGAAAAACGTGAAAAAAGTCACTATTTAACCATATTTGAGGATTTTAACTTTAAATCATAGAGCGAGGTTTCGTATTATTTGGATCCAAGAAAAGACATATGACAATGTTGTTTCCAATACAAATGATAAAAATCAAAGTGTTTTCATTAGAATTAACTAAAATGTTCCTGGTTTTCCGTTTATATTACCGATGGAAGATGTACACGAAAATCGCTCTATTCCGGCTGAAACGTCGATATATGCAATAAAAACAGAACTTCTCCCCTTTTCAATAATTTACTCGGTATTTTAACAAGAAACAAATAGATGATTGAAAATGAAGTATTTAAGGTTATTATCTAATCAATTATGTGTTTGCATCATTTTTATCGTATATATATGAATTAATACCCATGGACGGAAAATTCACAAAAACGTGGAAAACGGCAAAATATTGCCTAATTCGATGATATTTTGTTTAAATAACATGAAGAAAAAGGGGATGATAAACGTCAAAATATTGCTATATTCGATGATTTTTCGTACGAAACAAAATGCAAGAAAACTTGCTTAAAATGCAATATTACGCGAAATTCTGCGATTTGAAGGGCAAATCACATATCGTGATACTACATGAAATAATATCGGAATATTGGTAAAAATGAATATATTTGCGTAATATCAAACTACATGATTAACGTGAAAAAGTTACTATTTTACCATATTTGAGGATTTTACCTTCAAATCATAGAGCGAGGTTTCGTATTATTTAGTTCCAAGAAAAGACATATGACAATGTTGTTTCCAATACATATGATAAAAATCAATGTGTTTTCATTAGAATTAACTAAAATGTTCCTGATTTTCCGTTTATATTACCGATGGAAGATGTACACGAAAACCGCTCTATTCCGGCTGAAACGTCGATATATGCAATAAAATCAGAACTTCTCCCCCCTTTCAATATCTTACTCAGTATTTTAACGAGAAAGAAATAGTTGATTGAAAATGAAGTATTTAAGGTTATTATCTAATCAATTATGTGTTTGCATCATTTTTATCGTATATATATGAATTAAAACCCATGGACGGAAAATTCACAAAAACGTGGAAAACGGCAAAATTTTTCCTAATTCGATGATATTTTGTTTAAATCACATGAAGGAAAAGGAGATGATAAACGTTAAAATATTTCTAAATTCGATGATTTTTCGTTCGAAACAAAATGCAAAAAAACTTGCTTGAAATGCGATATTATGCGAAATTCTGAGATTTGAAGGCCAAATCACATATCGTGATACTACATGAAATAGTATCGAAATATTGGTAAAAATGAATATATTTACGTAATATCAAACTACATGAAAAACGTGAAAAAAGTCACTATATAACCATATTTGAGGATTTTAACTTCAAATCATAGAGCGAGGTTTCGTATTATTTAGATCCAAGAAAAGACATATGACAATGTTGTTTCCAATACAAATGACAAAAAACAATGTGTTTTCATTAGAAATAACTAAAATGTTCTTGATTTTCCGTTTATATTAACGAGGGAAGATGTACACGTAAAACCGCTCTAATCCGGCTGAAACGTCGATATATGCAATAAAAACCGAACTTTTGCCCTTTTCAATATCTTACTCAGTATTTTACTGAGAAATTAATAGATGATTGAAAATGAAGTATTTAAGGTTATTTTCTAATCAATTATGTGTTTGCATCATTTTTATCGTATATATATATATGAATTAACATCCAAGGACTGAAAATTCACAATGACGTGGAAAACGGCAAAATATTGCCTAATTCGATGATATTTTGTTTAAATCACATGAAGGAAAAGGAGATGATAAACGTTAAAATATTGCTAAATTCGATGATTTTTCGTACGAAGCAAAATGCAAGAAAACTTGCTTAAAATGCAATATTATGCGAAATTCTGAGATTTGAAGGCCAAATCACATATCGTGATACTACATGAAATAGTATCGAAATATTGGTAAAAATGAATATATTTACGTAATATCAAACTACAGGAAAAACGTGAAAAAATCACTATATCACCATATTTGAGGATTTTAACTTCAAATCATAGAGCGAGGTTTCGTATTATTTAGTTCCAAGAAAAGACATATGACAATGTTGTTTCCAATACAAATGATAAAAAACAATGTGTTTTCATTAGAATTAACTATAATGTTCTTGATTTTCCGTTTATATTAACGAGGGAAGATGTACACGTAAAACCGCTCTAATCCGGCTGAAACGTCGATATATGCAATAAAAACCGAACTTCTCCCCTTTTCAATATCTTACTCAGCATTTTAACTAGAAACAAATAGATGATTGAAAATGAAGTATTTAAGGTTATTATCTAATCAATTATGTGTTTGCATCATTTTTATCGTATATATACGAATTAATACCCATGGACGGAAAATTCACAAAAACGTGGAAAACGGCAAAATATTGCCTAATTCGATGATATTTTGTTTAAATCACATGAAGGAAAAGGAGATGATAAACGTTAAAATATTGCTAAATTCGATGATTTTTCGTACGAAACAAAATGCAAGAAAACTTGCTTAAAATGCGATATTATGCGAAATTCTGAGATTTGAAGGCCAAATCACATATAGTGATACTACATGAAATAGTATCGAAATATTGGTAAAAATAAATATATTTACGTAATATCAAACTACATGAAAAACGTGAAAAAAGTCACTATTTAACCATATTTGAGGATTTTAACTTTAAATCATAGAGCGAGGTTTCGTATTATTTGGATCCAAGAAAAGACATATGACAATGTTGTTTCCAATACAAATGATAAAAATCAAAGTGTTTTCATTAGAATTAACTAAAATGTTCCTGGTTTTCCGTTTATATTACCGATGGAAGATGTACACGAAAATCGCTCTATTCCGGCTGAAACGTCGATATATGCAATAAAAACAGAACTTCTCCCCTTTTCAATAATTTACTCGGTATTTTAACAAGAAACAAATAGATGATTGAAAATGAAGTATTTAAGGTTATTATCTAATCAATTATGTGTTTGCATCATTTTTATCGTATATATATGAATTAATACCCATGGACGGAAAATTCACAAAAACGTGGAAAACGGCAAAATATTGCCTAATTCGATGATATTTTGTTTAAATAACATGAAGAAAAAGGGGATGATAAACGTCAAAATATTGCTATATTCGATGATTTTTCGTACGAAACAAAATGCAAGAAAACTTGCTTAAAATGCAATATTACGCGAAATTCTGCGATTTGAAGGGCAAATCACATATCGTGATACTACATGAAATAATATCGGAATATTGGTAAAAATGAATATATTTGCGTAATATCAAACTACATGATTAACGTGAAAAAGTTACTATTTTACCATATTTGAGGATTTTACCTTCAAATCATAGAGCGAGGTTTCGTATTATTTAGTTCCAAGAAAAGACATATGACAATGTTGTTTCCAATACATATGATAAAAATCAATGTGTTTTCATTAGAATTAACTAAAATGTTCCTGATTTTCCGTTTATATTACCGATGGAAGATGTACACGAAAACCGCTCTATTCCGGCTGAAACGTCGATATATGCAATAAAATCAGAACTTCTCCCCCCTTTCAATATCTTACTCAGTATTTTAACGAGAAAGAAATAGTTGATTGAAAATGAAGTATTTAAGGTTATTATCTAATCAATTATGTGTTTGCATCATTTTTATCGTATATATATGAATTAAAACCCATGGACGGAAAATTCACAAAAACGTGGAAAACGGCAAAATTTTTCCTAATTCGATGATATTTTGTTTAAATCACATGAAGGAAAAGGAGATGATAAACGTTAAAATATTGCTAAATTCGATGATTTTTCGTACGAAACAAAATGCAAAAAAACTTGCTTAAAATGCGATATTATGCGAAATTCTGAGATTTGAAGGCCAAATCACATATCGTGATACTACATGAAATAGTATCGAAATATTGGTAAAAATGAATATATTTGCGTAATATCAAACTACATGATTAACGTGAAAAAGTTACTATTTTACCATATTTGAGGATTTTACCTTCAAATCATAGAGCGAGGTTTCGTATTATTTAGATCCAAGAAAAGACATATGTCAATGTTGTTTCCAATACGAATGATAAAAATCAATGTGTTTTCATAAGAATTAACTAAAATGTTCCTGATTTTCCGTTTATATTACTGATGGAAGATAAACACGTAAAACCGCTCAATTCCAGCTGAAACGTACAATAAATGCATGCAATAAAAACAGAACTTCTCCCCTTTTCAATATCTTACTCAGTATTTTAACTAGAAACAAATAGATGATTGAAAATGAAGTATTTAAGGTTATTTTCTAATCAATTATGTGTTTGCATCATTTTTATCGTATATATATGAATCATATGTCTTTTCTACCCATGGGCTGAAAATTCACAAAAACGTGGAAAACGGCAAAATATTGCCTAATTCGATGATATTTTGTTTAAATCACATGAAGGAAAAGGGGATGATAAACGTCAAAATATTGCAATATTCGATGATTTTTCGTACGAAACAAAATGCAAGAAAACTTGCTTAAAATGCAATATTATGCGAAATTCTGAGATTTGAAGGCCAAATCACATATCGTGATACTACATGAAATAGTATCGAAATAATGGTAAAATGAATATATTTACGTAATATCAAACTACATGAAAAACGTGAAAAAAGTCACTATTTAACCATATTTGAGGATTTTAACTTTAAATCATAGAGCGAGGTTTCGTATTATTTGGATCCAAGAAAAGACATATGACAATGTTGTTTCCAATACAAATGATAAAAAACAATGTGTTTTCATTAGAATTAACTATAATGTTCTTGATTTTCCGTTTATATTAACGAGGGAAGATGTACACGTAAAACCGCTCTAATCCGGCTGAAACGTCGATATATGCAATAAAAACCGAACTTCTCCCCTTTTCAATATCTTACTCAGCATTTTAACTAGAAACAAATAGATGATTGAAAATGAAGTATTTAAGGTTATTATCTAATCAATTATGTGTTTGCATCATTTTTATCGTATATATACGAATTAATACCCATGGACGGAAAATTCACAAAAACGTGGAAAACGGCAAAATATTGCCTAATTCGATGATATTTTGTTTAAATCACATGAAGGAAAAGGAGATGATAAACGTTAAAATATTGCTAAATTCGATGATTTTTCGTACGAAACAAAATGCAAGAAAACTTGCTTAAAATGCGATATTATGCGAAATTCTGAGATTTGAAGGCCAAATCACATATAGTGATACTACATGAAATAGTATCGAAATATTGGTAAAAATAAATATATTTACGTAATATCAAACTACATGAAAAACGTGAAAAAAGTCACTATTTAACCATATTTGAGGATTTTAACTTTAAATCATAGAGCGAGGTTTCGTATTATTTGGATCCAAGAAAAGACATATGACAATGTTGTTTCCAATACAAATGATAAAAATCAAAGTGTTTTCATTAGAATTAACTAAAATGTTCCTGGTTTTCCGTTTATATTACCGATGGAAGATGTACACGAAAATCGCTCTATTCCGGCTGAAACGTCGATATATGCAATAAAAACAGAACTTCTCCCCTTTTCAATAATTTACTCGGTATTTTAACGAGAAACAAATAGATGATTGAAAATGAAGTATTTAAGGTTATTATCTAATCAATTATGTGTTTGCATCATTTTTATCGTATATATGAATTAAAACCCATGGACGGAAAATTCACAAAAACGTGGAAAACGGCAAAATATTGCCTAATTCGATGATATTTTGTTTAAATCACATGAAGGAAAAGGAGATGATAAACGTTAAAATATTTCTAAATTCGATGATTTTTCGTCGAAACAAAATGCAAAAAAACTTGCTTGAAATGCGATATTATGCGAAATTCTGAGATTTGAAGGCCAAATCACATATCGTGATACTACATGAAATAGTATCGAAATATTGGTAAAAATGAATATATTTACGTAATATCAAACTACATGAAAAACGTGAAAAAAGTCACTATATAACCATATTGAGGATTTTAACTTCAAATCATAGAGCGAGGTTTCGTACTATTTAGATCCAAGAAAAGACATATGACAATGTTGTTTCCAATACAAATGACAAAAAACAATGTGTTTTCATTAGAAATAACTAAAATGTTCTTGATTTTCCGTTTATATTAACGAGGGAAGATGTACACGTAAAACCGCTCTAATCCGGCTGAAACGTCGATATATGCCATAAAAACCGAACTTCTGCCCTTTTCAATATCTTACTCAGTATTTTACTGAGAAACTAATAGATGATTGAAAATGAAGTATTTAAGGTTATTTTCTAATCAATTATGTGTTTGCATCATTTTTATCGTATATATATATATGAATTAACATCCAAGGACTGAAAATTCACAATAACGTGGAAAACGGCAAAATATTGCCTAATTCGATGATATTTTGTTTAAATCACATGAAGGAAAAGGAGATGATAAACGTTAAAATATTGCTAAATTCGATGATTTTTCGTACGAAGCAAAATGCAAGAAAACTTTCTTAAAATGCAATATTATGCGAAATTCTGAGATTTGAAGGCCAAATCACATATCGTGATACTACATGAAATAGTATCGAAATATTGGTAAAATTGAATATATTTACGTAATATCAAACTACATGAAAAACGTGAAAAAATCACTATATCACCATATTTGAGGATTTTAACTTCAAATCATAGAGCGAGGTTTCGTATTATTTAGTTCCAAGAAAAGACATGAAAATGTTGTTTCCAATACAAATGATAAAAAACAATGTGTTTTCATTAGAATTAACTATAATGTTCTTGATTTTCCGTTTATATTAACGAGGGAAGATGTACACGTAAAACCGCTCTAATCCGGCTGAAACGTCGATATATGCAATAAAAAGTACTTCTCCCCTTTTCAATATCTTACTCAGTATTTTAACGAGAAACAAATAGATGATTGAAAATGAAGTATTTAAGGTTATTGTCTAATCAATTATGTGTTTGCATCATTTTTATCGTATATATATGAATTAATACCCATGGACGGAAAATTCACAAAAACGTGGAAAACGGCAAAATATTGCCTAATTCGATGATATTTTGTTTAAATCACATGAAGGAAAAGGAGATGATAAACGTTAAAATATTGCTAAATTCAATGATTTTTCGTACGAAACAAAATGCAAGAAAACTTGCCTAAAATGCGATATTATGCGAAATTCTGAGATTTGAAGGCCAAATCACATATCGTGATACTACATGAAATAGTATCGAAATATTGGTAAAAATGAATAATACCGAAAATTTGCCAATTACTTATAGCAGCGATGGGTCACATTTTGCCCAATTCCTCCCGGCAGTTTTCAAAGTATCACAAACATCCCAAATTCGATGCTTGAGTCATATTTTGGAGTCAATTTCTCGCTCTCTGCACGTATTCACAGTTTGAAGAAACGACTTTTTATATCGAAAATATGCCAATTACTGAGAGCTGCGATAGGTCACATTTTGCCCAAACCCCACCTACAGTTTTCAAAATATCCCAAACATCCCAAATTCGACGCTTGAGCCATATTTTGGAACCAAATTCTGGCTCTCTGCACGTATTCGCAGTTTTTAATTACGTCCATTTATACCGAAAGTATGCCAATTACTGAAAGCGGCGATGGATCGTATTTTGCACAAATTCTCCTTGCAGTTTTCAAAATATCCCAATCATCCCAAATTCGACCCCTTGAGTCATATTTTGGAGCCAAATTCTGGCTCTCTGCACGTATTCGCAGTTTGAAATTACGACTTTTTATACCGAAAATATGCCAATTACTGAAAGCGGCGATGGGTTACATTTTGCCCAAAATCCCTTGCCGTTTTCAAAATATCCTGAACATCCCAAATTAGACGCTTGAGCCATATTTTGGAGTAAAATTCTCGCTCTCTGCACGTATTCGCAGTTTGAGTTTACGAATTTTTATACCGAAAATATGCCAATTACTGAGAGCATCGATGGGCCACATTTTGCCCAAACTCCCCCTGCAGTTTTCAAAATATCCCAAACATCCCAAATTCGACGCTTGAGCCATATTTTGGAGCCAAATTTTGTCTCTCGGCTCAAGAGAGGGATGCAGAGGCTCAAGAGAGTGATGCAGAGGCTCAAGAGAGTGATGCATAGGCTTAAGAGAGTGATGTAGAGGCTTAAGAGCGGGATGCAAAGGCTCAAGAGAGTGATGCAGAGGCTCAAGAGAGTGATGCAGAGGCTTAGGAGAATGATGCAGAGGCTGAAGAGAGGGATGCAGAGGCTGAAGAGAGTGATGCATAGGCTGAAGAAAGAGATGCAGAGGCTTAAGAGGGTGATGCAGAGGCTCGAGAGAGTGATGAGACAAATTCTGGCTCTCTGCACTTGTTCGAAAATTAAAATTATAACTTTTTATACCGAAAATATGCCAATTACTGAAAGCAGCTATATATCGCATTCTGCCCACACCCTCCCTGCAGTTTTCAAAATATCCCAAACATCCCAAATTCGAAGCTAGAGCCATATTTCGGAAGCAAATTCTGTCTCTCGGCACGTATTCGTAGTATGAAATTACGACTTTTTATACCGAAAATATGCCAATTACTGAAAGCGTCGATGGGTCACATTTTGCCCAACCCCCCCCCCCCCCCTGCAGTTTTTAGAATATATCAAACATCCCAAATTCGACGCTTGAGCTATATTTTGGAACCAAATTCTGTCTCACTTTAGGTATTCGCAGTTTGAAATTACGAGTTTTTATACCGAAAATATGCCAATTACTAAGAACAACGATGGATCACATTTTGCCCCCCCCCCCTGCAGTTTTAAAATATATCACAAACATCCCAAATTCAACACTTGAGCCATATTTTGGAGCCAAAATCTGGCTCTCTGCACGTATTCCCAGTTCGAAATTACGACTTTTTATAATGAAAATATGCCAATTACTGAAAGTAGCGATGGATAGCATTTTGCCCAAACCCTCCCTGCAGTTCTAAAAATATCCCAAACATCCCAAATTCGACGCTTGAGCCATATTTTGGAGCCAAATTCTGGCTCTCTGTAAGTATTCGCAGTTTGAAATTACGACTTTTTATACCGATAATATGCCAATTACTGAAAGTAGCGATGGATAGCATTTTGCCCAAACCCTCCCTGCAGTTTTAAAAATATCCCAAACATCCCAAATTCGACGCTAGAGCCATATTTTGGAGCCAAATTCTGGCTCTCGGCACGTATTCGCAGTTTGAAATTACGAGTTTTTATACCGAAAAGATGCCTATTTCTCAAAGCAGCGATCGGAAACATTTTGCCCAAACCCCCAATCGCAGTTTACAAAATATCCCAAACATCCCAAATTTGACGCTTGAGTCATATTTTGAGCCAAATTCTGGCTCTCTGCACGTATTCGCAGTTTGAAATTTCGACTTTTTATACCAAAAATATGCCAATTACTGAGAGCTGCGATAGGTAACATTTTGCCCAAAACCCCCCCCCCCGCAGTTTTAAAATATATCACAAACATCCCAAATTCAACATTTGAGCCGTATTTTGGAGCCAAATTCTGGCTCTCTGCACGTATTCGCAATTTGAAATTACGACTTTTTATACCGTAAATATGCCAATTACTGCAAGCAACGATGGATAGCATTTTGCCCAAACCCTCCCTGCAGTTTTCAAAATATCCCAAACATCCCAAATTCGACGCTTGAGCCATATTTTGGAACCAAATTCTGGCTCTCGGCACGTATTCGCAGTTTGAAATTACGTCTTTTTATACCGAAAATATGCTAATTACTGAGAGCAGCGATTGGTCACATTTTTCACAAACTCTCCTGCAATTTTAAAATATATCACAAACATCCCAAGTTCGACCCTTGAGCCATATTTTGGAGCCAAATTCGTGCTCTCTGCACGAACTCGCAGTTTGAAATTACGACTTTTTATACCGAATATTTGCCTATTACTGAAAGCAGCGATGGATCGCATTTTGTCCAAACCCTCCCTGCAGTTTTCAAAATATCCCAAACATCCCAAATTCGACCCTTGAGCCATATTTTGTAGCCAAATTCTTCCTCTCTACACGTATTTGCAGTGTGAAATTACGACTTTTTATACTGAAAATATGCCAGTTTCTGAGAGCGGCGATGGAACACATTTTGCCCAAACCCCCCTGCAGCTTTCAAAATGTCCCAAACATCTCAATTTCGACCCTTGAGCCATATTTTGAAGGAAAATTATGACTCTCTGCAGGTGTTCGAAGTTTAAAATTACGACTTTTTAAACCAAAAATATGTTAATTACTGAGAACGGCGATGGGTCACATATTGCCCTAACCACCCTGCAGTTTTCAAAATATCCCAAACATTCAAAGTCCGACGAGTGAGAATTTTTTTGGAGCCAAATTCTGGCTCTCTGCACGTGATCGCAGTTTGAAATTACGTCTTTTTATACCGAAAGTATGCTAATTACTGAAAGCGGCGATGGATCACATTTTGCACAAATTCTCCCTGCAGTTTTCAAAATATCCCTTACATTCCAAATGCAACCCTTGAGTAATATTTTGGAGCCAAATTCTGGCTCTCTGCACGTATTCGCAGTTTGAAATTACGACTTTTTATACCGAAAATATGCTAAATACTGAGAGCGGCGATGTGTCACATTCTGCCCAAAGCCCCTCTAGTTTGAAATTACTACTCTTTATACCGAAAATTTGCCAATTACTTATAGCAGCGATGGGTCACATTTTGCCCAATCCCTCAAGGCAGTTTTTAAAGTATCACAAACATCCCAAATTCGATGCTTGAGTCATATTTTGGAGTCAATTTCTCGCTCTCTGCACGTATTCACAGTTTGAAGAAACGACTTTTTATATCGAAAATATGCCAATTACTGAGAGCAGCGATAGGTCACATTTTGCCCAAACCCCACCTACAGTTTTCAAAATATCCCAAACATCCCAAATTCGACGCTTGAGCCATATTTTGGAGCCAAATTCTGGCTCTCTGTACGTATTCGCAGTTTGAAATTACGACTTTTTATACCGATAATATCCCAATTACTGAAAGTAGCGATGGATAGCATTTTGCCCAAACCCTCCCTGCAGTTTTAAAAATATCCCAAACATCCCAAATTCGACGCTAGAGCCATATTTTGGAGCCAAATTCTGGCTCTCGGCACGTATTCGCAGTTTGAAATTACGAGTTTTTATACCGAAAAGATGCATTTTTCTCAAAGCAGCGATAGGTAACATTTTGCCCAAACCCCCAATCGCAGTTTACAAAATATCCCAAACATCCCAAATTTGACGCTTGAGTCATATTTTGAGCCAAATTCTGGCTCTCTGCACGTATTCGCAGTTTGAAAATTATGACCATTTCTTATACCGAAAATATGCCAATTACTGAAAGCAGCTATGGAACGCATTCTGCCCCACCCCTCCCTGGCAGTTTTCATAATATCTCAAACATCCCAAATTAGACGCTTGAGCCAAATTTTGGAGCCAAATTTTTGGCTCTCTGCACGTATTCGCAGATGAAATTAAGATTTTAATATCGAAAAAAATGTCAATTACTGAGAGCGGCGATGGATCACATATTGCCCAAACCCTCCCAGCAGTTTTCAAAATATCCCAAACATCCCAAATTCGACGCTTGAGCCATATTTTGGAGCCAAGTTCTGGCTCTCTGCACGTATTCGCAGTTTGAAATTACGAATTTTTATACCGAAAATGTGCCAATTACTCAGAGCGGCGATGGGTCACATTGTGTCCAAACCCCCTTGCAGTTTTTTTTATATATCACAAACATCCCAAATTCGACCCATAAGCCATATTTTGGAGACAAATTCTGGCTCTCTGCACGTGTTCGAAAATTTAAATTATGACTTTTTATACCGAAAATATGCCAATTACGGAAAGCAGCTATGGATCGCATTCTGCCCACACCCTCCCTGCAGTTTTCAAAATATCCCAAACATCCCAAATTCGACGCTTGAGCCATATTTTGGAGCCAAATTCTGTCTCTCGGCACGTATTCGTAGTATGAAATTACGACTTTTTATACCGAAAATATGCCAATTACTGAAAGCGTCGATGGGTCACATTTTGCCCATACCCTCCCTGCAGCTCTTAGAATATATCAAACATCCCAAATTCGACGCTTGAGCCATATTTTGGAGCCAAATTCTGTCTCTCTTTACGTATTCGCAGTTTGAAATTACGAGTTTTTATACTGAAAATATGCCAATTACTAAGAACAGCGATAAATCACATTTTGCCCAAACCCCCCCCCCCCCCGCAGTTTTAAAATATATCACAAACATCCCAAATTCAACATTTGAGCCGTATTTTGGAGCCAAATTCTGGCTCTCTGCACGTATTCGCAATTTGAAATTACGACTTTTTATACCGTAAATATGCCAATTACTGCAAGCAACGATGGATAGCATTTTGCCCAAACCCTCCCTGCAGTTTTCAAAATATCCCAAACATCCCAAATTCGACGCTTGAGCCATATTTTGGAACCAAATTCTGGCTCTCGGCACGTATTCGCAGTTTGAAATTACGTCTTTTTATACCGAAAATATGCTAATTACTGAGAGCAGCGATTGGTCACATTTTTCACAAACTCTCCTGCAGTTTTAAAATATATCACAAACATCCCAAGTTCGACCCTTGAGCCATATTTTGGAGCCAAATTCGTGCTCTCTGCACGAACTCGCAGTTTGAAATTACGACTTTTTATACCGAATATTTGCCTATTACTGAAAGCAGCGATGGATCGCATTTTGTCCAAACCCTCCCTGCAGTTTTCAAAATATCCCAAACATCCCAAATTCGACCCTTGAGCCATATTTTGTAGCCAAATTCTTCCTCTCTACACGTATTTGCAGTGTGAAATTACGACTTTTTATACTGAAAATATGCCAGTTACTGAGAGCGGCGATGGAACACATTTTGCCCAAACCCCCCTGCAGCTTTCAAAATGTCCCAAACATCTCAAATTCGACCCTTGAGCCATATTTTGAAGGAAAATTATGACTCTCTGCAGGTGTTCGAAGTTTAAAATTACGACTTTTTAAACCAAAAATATGTTAATTACTGAGAACGGCGATGGGTCACATATTGCCCTAACCACCCTGCAGTTTTCAAAATATCCCAAACATTCAAAGTCCGACGAGTGAGAATTTTTTTGGAGCCAAATTCTGGCTCTCTGCACGTGATCGCAGTTTGAAATTACGTCTTTTTATACCGAAAGTATGCTAATTACTGAAAGCGGCGATGGATCACATTTTGCACAAATTCTCCCTGCAGTTTTCAAAATATCCCTTACATTCCAAATGCAACCCTTGAGTAATATTTTGGAGCCAAATTCTGGCTCTCTGCACGTATTCGCAGTTTGAAATTACGACTTTTTATACCGAAAATATGCTAAATACTGAGAGCGGCGATGTGTCACATTCTGCCCAAAGCCCCTCTAGTTTGAAATTACTACTCTTTATACCGAAAATTTGCCAATTACTTATAGCAGCGATGGGTCACATTTTGCCCAATCCCTCAAGGCAGTTTTTAAAGTATCACAAACATCCCAAATTCGATGCTTGAGTCATATTTTGGAGTCAATTTCTCGCTCTCTGCACGTATTCACAGTTTGAAGAAACGACTTTTTATATCGAAAATATGCCAATTACTGAGAGCAGCGATAGGTCACATTTTGACCAAACCCCACCTACAGTTTTCAAAATATCCCAAACATCCCAAATTCGACGCTTGAGCCATATTTTAGAACCAAATTCTGGCTCCCTGCACGTATTCGCAGTTTTTAATTACGTTCTTTTATACCGAAAGTATGCCAATTACTGAAAGCGGCGATGGATCGTATTTTGCACAAATTCTCCTTGCAGTTTTCAAAATATCCCAAGCATCCCAAATTCGACCCCTTGAGTCATATTTTGGAGCCAAATTCTGGCTCTCTGCACGTATTCGCAGTTTGAAATTACGACTTTTTATACCGAAAATATGCCAATTACTGAAAGCGGCGATGGGTTACATTTTGCCCAAAATCCCTTGCCGTTTTCAAAATATCCTGAACATCCCAAATTAGACGCTTGAGCCATATTTTGGATTAAAATTCTCGCTCTCTGCACGTATTCGCAGTTTGAGTTTACGAATTTTTATACCGAAAATATGCCAATTACTGAGAGCATCGATGGGTCACATTTTGCCCAAACTCCGCCTGCAGTTTCAAAATATCCCAAACATCCCAATTCGACGCTTGAGCCATATTTTGGAGCCAAATTTTGTCTCTCGGCTCAAGAGAGGGATGCAGAGGCTCAAGAGAGTGATTCAGAGGCTCAAGAGAGTGATGCATAGGCTTAAGAGAGTGATGTAGAGGCTTAAGAGCGGGATGCAAAGGCTCAAGAGAGTGATGCAGAGGCTGAAGAAAGTGATGCAGAGGCTTAGGAGAATGATGCAGAGGATGAAGAGAGGGATGCAGAGGCTGAAGAGAGTGATGCAGAGGCTGAAGAGAGAGATGCAGAGGCTTAAGAGGGTGATGCAGAGGCTCGAGAGAGTGATGAGACAAATTCTGGCTCTCTGCCCTTGTTCGAAAATTAAAATTATAACTTTTTTATACCGAAAATATGCCAATTACTGAAAGCAGCTATGGATCTCATTCTGCCCACACCCTCCCTGCAGTTTTCAAAATATCCCAAACATCCCAAATTCGAAGCTTGAGCATATTTCAGAGGCAAATTCTGTCTCTCGGCACGTATTCGTAGTATGAAATTACGACTTTTTATACCGAAAATATGCCAATTACTGAAAGCGTCGATGGGTCACATTTTGCCCATACCCCTCCCTGCAGTTTTTAGAATATATCAAACATCCCAAATTCGACGCTTGAGCCATATTTGGAGCCAAATTCTGTCTCACTTTAGGTATTCGCAGTTTGAAATTACGAGTTTTCATACCGAAAATATGCCAATTACTAAGAACAACGATGGATCACATTTTGCGCAACCCCACCTGCAGTTTTAAAATATATCACAAACATCCCAAAATTCAACACTTGAGCCATATTTTTGGAGCCAAATTCTGGCTCTCTGCACGTATTCGCAGTTCGAAATTACGACTTTTTATACCGAAAATATGCCATTACTGAAAGTAGCGATGGATAGCATTTTGCCCAAACCCTCCCTGCAGTTTTAAAATATCCCAAACATCCCAAATTCGACGCTTGAGTCATATTTTGAGCCAAATTCTGGCTCTCTGCACGTATTCGCAGTTTGAAATTACGACTTTTTATACCGAAAATATGCCATTACTGAGAGTAGCGGATGGATAGCATTTTGCCCAAACCCTCCCTGCAGTTTTAAAAAAATCCCAAACATCCCAAATTCGACGCTTGAGCCATATTTTGGAGCCAAATTCTGGCTCTAGGCACGTATTTGCCGTTCGAAATTACGAGTTTTTATACCGAAAATATGCCTATTTCTCAAAGCAGCGATAGGTAACATTTTGCCCAAGCGCCCAATCGCAGTTTACAAAATATCCCAAACATCCCAAATTTGACGCTTGAGCCATATTTCGTAATATAAACCGAAAATCAGGAACATTTTAGTTAATTCTAATTAAAGAAAACACATTGATTTTTATCATTTGTATTGGAAGCAACATCTTTATACGTCTTTTAAACGGTCTAAAAAATACCAAACGTCGCTTTATGATTCGAAGTTAAAAACCACAAATTGGGTATAATAATGACTTTTCTCACGTTTCATGTAGTTTGTTATTACGTAAATACATTCATTTTTACCAATATTTCGAGACTATTTCATGTAGTATCACGATATGTGATTTGGCCTTCAAATCTCAGATTTTTGCATAATATTGAATTTTAAGCAAGTTTTCTTGCATTTTGTTTCGTACTAAAAATCATCGAATTCAGCAAAATTTTGACGTCTATCATCCCCTTTTCCTATATGTGATATAAACAAAATATCATCTAATTAGGCTATATTTTGCTGTTTTTCCACGATTTTGTGAGTTTTCAGTTTATTGCAATTAATTCAATAAATATACGATAAAAATGATGCAAACACATAATTGATTAGAAACTAAACTTAAACACTTCATTTTCAATCAACTATTTGTTTCTCGTTAAAATACTGAGTAAGATATTGAAAAGGGGAGAAGTTCTGTTTTTATTGCATTATTTATTGCATTTATTGACGTTTATTGACGTTATTTGTATTTATTTATTATTTATTATTATGTTATTTGTTATTTATTATTTATTTATTTATTATTTATTGAAGTTATTTGCATTATTTATTGCATTATTTTTTATTTAATATGATTATATTGCATTATTTTATTGACGTTTCAGCCGGATTAGAGCGGTTTTACGTGTACATCTTCCATCGGTAATATAAACGGAAAATCAGGAACATTTTAGTTAATTCTAATGAAAACACATTGATTTTTATCATTTGTATTGGAAACAACCATGTCAATTGTCTTTTCTTGAATCTAAATAATACGAATCCTCGCTCTAAGATTTGAAGTTAAAATCCTCAAATATGGTAATATAGTGAATTTTTTCACGTTATTCATGTAGTGTGATTTTACGTATATATATTAGTTTTTACCAATATAATACTTCATGTTTTCTCACGATATGTGATTTGGCCGTCATATCTCAGAATTTCGCAAATTTTGCATTTTTAAGCAAGTTTTCTTGCATTTTTTTTGTACTAAAATCATCGAATTTATCATTTTTATCGTATATATATGAATTAATACCCATGGACGGAAAATTCACAAAAACGTGGAAAACGGCAAAATATTGCCTAATTCGATGATATTTTGTTTAAATAACATGAAGAAAAAGGGGATGATAAACGTCAAAATATTGCTATATTCGATGATTTTTCGTACGAAACAAAATGCAAGAAAACTTGCTTAAAATGCAATATTACGCGAAATTCTGCGATTTGAAGGGCAAATCACATATCGTGATACTACATGAAATAGTATCGGAATATTGGTAAAAATGAATATATTTGCGTAATATCAAACTACATGATTAACGTGAAAAAGTTACTATTTTACCATATTTGACGATTTTACCTTCAAATCATAGAGCGAGGTTTCGTATTATTTAGTTCCAAGAAAAGACATATGACAATGTTGTTTCCAATACAAATGATAAAAATCAATGTGTTTTCATTAGAATTAACTAAAATGTTCCTGATTTTCCGTTTATATTACCGATGGAAGATGTACACGAAAACCGCTCTATTCCGGCTGAAACGTCGATATATGCAATAAAATCAGAACTTCTCCCCCCTTTCAATATCTTACTCAGTATTTTAACGAGAAAGAAATAGTTGATTGAAAATGAAGTATTTAAGGTTATTATCTAATCAATTATGTGTTTGCATCATTTTTATCGAATATATATGAATTAAAACCCATGGACGGAAAATTCACAAAAACGTGGAAAACGGCAAAATTTTGCCTAATTCGATGATATTTTGTTTAAATCACATGAAGGAAAAGGAGATGATAAACGTTAAAATATTGCTAAATTCGATGATTTTTCGTACGAAACAAAATGCAAAAAAACTTGCTTAAAATGCGATATTATGCGAAATTCTGATATTTGAAGGCCAAATCACATATCGTGATACTACATGAAATAGTATCGAAATATTGGTAAAAATGAATATATTTACGTAATATCAAACTACATGAAAAACGTGAAAAAAAGTCACTATATAACCATATTTGAGGATTTTAACTTCAAATCATAAAGCGAGGTTTCGTATTATTTAGATCCAAGAAAAGACATATGACAATGTTGTTTCCAATACAAATGATAAAAAACAATGTGTTTTCATTAGAAATAACTAAAATGTTCTTGATTTTCCGTTTATATTAACGAGGGAAGATGTACACGTAAAACCGCTCTAATCCGGCTGAAACGTCGATATATGCAATAAAAACCGAACTTCTCCCCTTTTCAATATCTTACTCAGCATTTTAACTAGAAACAAATAGATGATTGAAAATGAAGTATTTAAGGTTATTATCTAATCAATTATGTGTTTGCATCATTTTTATCGTATATATATGAATTAATACCCATGGACGGAAAATTCACAAAAACGTGGAAAACGGCAAAATATTGCCTATTTCGATGATATTTTGTTTAAATCACATGAAGGAAAAGGAGATGATAAACGTTAAAATATTGCTAAATTCGATGATTTTTCGTACGAAACAAAATGCAAGAAAACTTGCTTAAAATGCGATATTAATGCGAAATTCTGAGATTTGAAGGCCAAATCACATATAGTGATACTACATGAAATAGTATCGAAATATTGGTAAAAATGAATATATTTGCGTAATATCAAACTACATGATTAACGTGAAAAAGTTACTATTTTACCATATTTGAGGATTTTACCTTCAAATCATAGAGCGAGGTTTCGTATTATTTGGTTCCAAGAAAAGACATATGACAATGTTGTTTCCAATACAAATGATAAAAATCAATGTGTTTTCATTAGAATTAACTAAAATGTTACCAATTTTCCGTTTATATTACCGATAGAAGATGTACACGAAAACCGCTCTATTCCGGCTGAAACGTCGATATATGCAATAAAATCAGAACTTCTTCCCCTTTTCAATATCTTACTCAGTATTTTAACGAGAAAGAAATAGTTGATTGAAAATGAAGTATTTAAGGTTATTATCTAATCAATTATGTGTTTGCATCATTTTTATCGTATATATATGAATTAAAACCCATGGACGGAAAATTCACAAAAACGTGGAAAACGGCAAAATTTTTCCTAATTCGATGATATTTTGTTTAAATCACATGAAGGAAAAGGAGATGATAAACGTTAAAATATTGCTAAATTCGATGATTTTTCGTACGAAACAAAATGCAAAAAAACTTGCTTAAAATGCGATATTATGCGAAATTCTGAGATTTGAAGGCCAAATCACATATCGTGATACTACATGAAATAGTATCGAAATATTGGTAAAAATGAATATATTTGCGTAATATCAAACTACATGATTAACGTGAAAAAGTTACTATTTTACCATATTTGAGGATTTTACCTTCAAATCATAGAGCGAGGTTTCGTATTATTTAGATCCAAGAAAAGACATATGTCAATGTTGTTTCCAATACGAATGATAAAAATCAATGTGTTTTCATAAGAATTAACTAAAATGTTCCTGATTTTCCGTTTATATTACTGATGGAAGATAAACACGTAAAACCGCTCAATTCCAGCTGAAACGTACAATAAATGCATGCAATAAAAACAGAACTTCTCCCCTTTTCAATATCTTACTCAGTATTTTAACTAGAAACAAATAGATGATTGAAAATGAAGTATTTAAGGTTATTTTCTAATCAATTATGTGTTTGCATCATTTTTATCGTATATATATGAATCATATGTCTTTTCTACCCATGGGCTGAAAATTCACAAAAACGTGGAAAACGGCAAAATATTGCCTAATTCGATGATATTTTGTTTAAATCACATGAAGGAAAAGGGGATGATAAACGTCAAAATATTGCTATATTCGATGATTTTTCGTACGAAACAAAATGCAAGAAAACTTGCTTAAAATGCAATATTATGCGAAATTCTGAGATTTGAAGGCCAAATCACATATCGTGATACTACATGAAATAGTATCGAAATAATGGTAAAAATGAATATATTTACGTAATATCAAACTACATGAAAAACGTGAAAAAAGTCACTATTTAACCATATTTGAGGATTTTAACTTTAAATCATAGAGCGAGGTTTCGTATTATTTGGATCCAAGAAAAGACATATGACAATGTTGTTTCCAATACAAATGATAAAAATCAAAGTGTTTTCATTAGAATTAACTACAATGTTCCTGGTTTTCCGTTTATATTACCGATGGAAGATGTACACGAAAATCGCTCTATTCCGGCTGAAACGTCGATATATGCAATAAAAACAGAACTTCTCCCCTTTTCAATAATTTACTCGGTATTTTAACGAGAAACAAATAGATGATTGAAAATGAAGTATTTAAGGTTATTATCTAATCAATTATGTGTTTGCATCATTTTTATCGTATATATGAATTAAAACCCATGGACGGAAAATTCACAAAAACGTGGAAAACGGCAAAATATTGCCTAATTCGATGATATTTTGTTTAAATCACATGAAGGAAAAGGAGATGATAAACGTTAAAATATTTCTAAATTCGATGATTTTTCGTACGAAACAAAATGCAAAAAAACTTGCTTGAAATGCGATATTATGCGAAATTCTGAGATTTGAAGGCCAAATCACATATCGTGATACTACATGAAATAGTATCGAAATATTGGTAAAAATGAATATATTTACGTAATATCAAACTACATGAAAAACGTGAAAAAAGTCACTATATAACCATATTTGAGGATTTTAAATTCAAATCATAGAGCGAGGTTTCGTATTATTTAGATCCAAGAAAAGACATATGACAATGTTGTTTCCAATACAAATGATAAAAAACAATGTGTTTTCATTAGAAATAACTAAAATGTTCTTGATTTTCCGTTTATATTAACGAGGGAAGATGTACACGTAAAACCGCTCTAATCCGGCTGAAACGTCGATATATGCAATAAAATCCGAACTTCTGCCCTTTTCAATATCTTACTCAGTATTTTACTGAGAAACTAATAGATGATTGAAAATGAAGTATTTAAGGTTATTTTCTAATCAATTATGTGTTTGCATCATTTTTATCGTATATATATATATGAATTAACATCCAAGGACTGAAAATTCACAATAACGTGGAAAACGGCAAAATATTGCCTAATTCGATGATATTTTGTTTAAATCACATGAAGGAAAAGGAGATGATAAACGTTAAAATATTGCTAAATTCGATGATTTTTCGTACGAAGCAAAATGCAAGAAAACTTTCTTAAAATGCAATATTATGCGAAATTCTGATATTTGAAGGCCAAATCACATATCGTGATACTACATGAAATAGTATCGAAATATTGGTAAAAATGAATATATTTACGTAATATCAAACTACATGAAAAACGTGAAAAAAAAGTCACTATATAACCATATTTGAGGATTTTAACTTCAAATCATAAAGCGAGGTTTCGTATTATTTAGATCCAAGAAAAGACATATGACAATGTTGTTTCCAATACAAATGATAAAAAACAATGTGTTTTCATTAGAAATAACTAAAATGTTCTTGATTTTCCGTTTATATTAACGAGGGAAGATGTACACGTAAAACCGCTCTAATCCGGCTGAAACGTCGATATATGCAATAAAAACCGAACTTCTCCCCTTTTCAATATCTTACTCAGCATTTTAACTAGAAACAAATAGATGATTGAAAATGAAGTATTTAAGGTTATTATCTAATCAATTATGTGTTTGCATCATTTTTATCGTATATATATGAATTAATACCCATGGACGGAAAATTCACAAAAACGTGGAAAACGGCAAAATATTGCCTATTTCGATGATATTTTGTTTAAATCACATGAAGGAAAAGGAGATGATAAACGTTAAAATATTGCTAAATTCGATGATTTTTCGTACGATACAAAATGCAAGAAAACTTGCTTAAAATGCGATATTATGCGAAATTCTGAGATTTGAAGGCCAAATCACATATAGTGATACTACATGAAATAGTATCGAAATATTGGTAAAAATGAATATATTTGCGTAATATCAAACTACATGATTAACGTGAAAAAGTTACTATTTTACCATATTTGAGGATTTTACCTTCAAATCATAGAGCGAGGTTTCGTATTATTTGGTTCCAAGAAAAGACATATGACAATGTTGTTTCCAATACAAATGATAAAAATCAATGTGTTTTCATTAGAATTAACTAAAATGTTACCGATTTTCCGTTTATATTACCGATAGAAGATGTACACGAAAACCGCTCTATTCCGGCTGAAACGTCGATATATGCAATAAAATCTGAACTTCTTCCCCTTTTCAATATCTTACTCAGTATTTTAACGAGAAAGAAATAGTTGATTGAAAATGAAGTATTTAAGGTTATTATCTAATCAATTATGTGTTTGCATCATTTTTATCGTATATATATGAATTAAAACCCATGGACGGAAAATTCACAAAAACGTGGAAAACGGCAAAATTTTTCCTAATTCGATGATATTTTGTTTAAATCACATGAAGGAAAAGGAGATGATAAACGTTAAAATATTGCTAAATTCGATGATTTTTCGTACGAAACAAAATGCAAAAAAACTGGCTTAAAATGCGATATTATGCGAAATTCTGAGATTTGAAGGCCAAATCACATATCGTGATACTACATGAAATAGTATCGAAATATTGGTAAAAATGAATATATTTGCGTAATATCAAACTACATGATTAACGGGAAAAAGTTACTATTTTACCATATTTGAGGATTTTACCTTCAAATCATAGAGCGAGGTTTCGTATTATTTAGATCCAAGAAAAGACATATGTCAATGTTGTTTCCAATACGAATGATAAAAATCAATGTGTTTTCATTAGAATTAACTAAAATGTTCCTGATTTTCCGTTTATATTACTGATGGAAGATAAACACGTAAAACCGCTCAATTCCAGCTGAAACGTACAATAAATGCATGCAATAAAAACAGAACTTCTCCCCTTTTCAATATCTTACTCAGTATTTTAACTAGAAACAAATAGATGATTGAAAATGAAGTATTTAAGGTTATTTTCTAATCAATTATGTGTTTGCATCATTTTTATCGTATATATATGAATCATATGTCTTTTCTACCCATGGGCTGAAAATTCACAAAAACGTGGAAAACGGCAAAATATTGCCTAATTCGATGATATTTTGTTTAAATCACATGAAGGAAAAGGGGATGATAAACGTCAAAATATTGCTATATTCGATGATTTTTCGTACGAAACAAAATGCAAGAAAACTTGCTTAAAATGCAATATTATGCGAAATTCTGAGATTTGAAGGCCAAATCACATATCGTGATACTACATGAAATAGTATCGAAATAATGGTAAAAATGAATATATTTACGTAATATCAAACTACATGAAAAACGTGAAAAAAGTCACTATTTAACCATATTTGAGGATTTTAACTTTAAATCATAGAGCGAGGTTTCGTATTATTTGGATCCAAGAAAAGACATATGACAATGTTGTTTCCAATACAAATGATAAAAATCAAAGTGTTTTCATTAGAATTAACTAAAATGTTCCTGGTTTTCCGTTTATATTACCGATGGAAGATGTACACGAAAATCGCTCTATTCCGGCTGAAACGTCGATATATGCAATAAAAACAGAACTTCTCCCCTTTTCAATAATTTACTCGGTATTTTAACGAGAAACAAATAGATGATTGAAAATGAAGTATTTAAGGTTATTATCTAATCAATTATGTGTTTGCATCATTTTTATCGTATATATGAATTAAAACCCATGGACGGAAAATTCACAAAAACGTGGAAAACGGCAAAATATTGCCTAATTCGATGATATTTTGTTTAAATCACATGAAGGAAAAGGAGATGATAAACGTTAAAATATTTCTAAATTCGATGATTTTTCGTACGAAACAAAATGCAAAAAAACTTGCTTGAAATGCGATATTATGCGAAATTCTGAGATTTGAAGGCCAAATCACATATCGTGATACTACATGAAATAGTATCGAAATATTGGTAAAAATGAATATATTTACGTAATATCAAACTACATGAAAAACGTGAAAAAAGTCACTATATAACCATATTTGAGGATTTTAACTTCAAATCATAGAGCGAGGTTTCGTATTATTTAGATCCAAGAAAAGACATATGACAATGTTGTTTCCAATACAAATGATAAAAAACAATGTGTTTTCATTAGAAATAACTAAAATGTTCTTGATTTTCCGTTTATATTAACGATGGAAGATGTACACGTAAAACCGCTCTAATCCGGCTGAAACGTCGATATATGCAATAAAAACCGAACTTCTGCCCTTTTCAATATTTTACTCAGTATTTTACTGAGAAACTAATAGATGATTGAAAATGAAGTATTTAAGGTTATTTTCTAATCAATTATGTGTTTGCATCATTTTTATCGTATATATATATATGAATTAACATCCAAGGACTGAAAATTCACAATAACGTGGAAAACGGCAAAATATTGCCTAATTCGATGATATTTTGTTTAAATCACATGAAGGAAAAGGAGATGATAAACGTTAAAATATTGCTAAATTCGATGATTTTTCGTACGAAGCAAAATGCAAGAAAACTTTCTTAAAATGCAATATTATGCGAAATTCTGATATTTGAAGGCCAAATCACATATCGTGATACTACATGAAATAGTATCGAAATATTGGTAAAAATGAATATATTTACGTAATATCAAACTACATGAAAAACGTGAAAAAAAAGTCACTATATAACCATATTTGAGGATTTTAACTTCAAATCATAAAGCGAGGTTTCGTATTATTTAGATCCAAGAAAAGACATATGACAATGTTGTTTCCAATACAAATGATAAAAAACAATGTGTTTTCATTAGAAATAACTAAAATGTTCTTGATTTTCCGTTTATATTAACGAGGGAAGATGTACACGAAAACCGCTCTATTCCGGCTGAAACGTCGATATATGCAATAAAATCAGAACTTCTTCCCCTTTTCAATATCTTACTCAGTATTTTAACGAGAAAGAAATAGTTGATTGAAAATGAAGTATTTAAGGTTATTATCTAATCAATTATGTGTTTGCATCATTTTTATCGTATATATATGAATTAAAACCCATGGACGGAAAATTCACAAAAACGTGGAAAACGGCAAAATTTTTCCTAATTCGATGATATTTTGTTTAAATCACATGAAGGAAAAGGAGATGATAAACGTTAAAATATTGCTAAATTCGATGATTTTTCGTACGAAACAAAATGCAAAAAAACTTGCTTAAAATGCGATATTATGCGAAATTCTGAGATTTGAAGGCCAAATCACATATCGTGATACTACATGAAATAGTATCGAAATATTGGTAAAAATGAATATATTTGCGTAATATCAAACTACATGATTAACGTGAAAAAGTTACTATTTTACCATATTTGAGGATTTTACCTTCAAATCATAGAGCGAGGTTTCGTATTATTTAGATCCAAGAAAAGACATATGTCAATGTTGTTTCCAATACGAATGATAAAAATCAATGTGTTTTCATTAGAATTAACTAAAATGTTCCTGATTTTCCGTTTATATTACTGATGGAAGATAAACACGTAAAACCGCTCAATTCCAGCTGAAACGTACAATAAATGCATGCAATAAAAACAGAACTTCTCCCCTTTTCAATATCTTACTCAGTATTTTAACTAGAAACAAATAGATGATTGAAAATGAAGTATTTAAGGTTATTTTCTAATCAATTATGTGTTTGCATCATTTTTATCGTATATATATGAATCATATGTCTTTTCTACCCATGGGCTGAAAATTCACAAAAACGTGGAAAACGGCAAAATATTGCCTAATTCGATGATATTTTGTTTAAATCACATGAAGGAAAAGGGGATGATAAACGTCAAAATATTGCTATATTCGATGATTTTTCGTACGAAACAAAATGCAAGAAAACTTGCTTAAAATGCAATATTATGCGAAATTCTGAGATTTGAAGGCCAAATCACATATCGTGATACTACATGAAATAGTATCGAAATAATGGTAAAAATGAATATATTTACGTAATATCAAACTACATGAAAAACGTGAAAAAAGTCACTATATAACCATATTTGAGGATTTTAACTTCAAATCATAGAGCGAGGTTTCGTATTATTTAGATCCAACAAAAGACATATGACAATGTTGTTTCCAATACAAATGATAAAAAACAATGTGTTTTCATTAGAAATAACTAAAATGTTCTTGATTTTCCGTTTATATTAACGAGGGAAGATGTACACGTAAAACCGCTCTAATCCGGCTGAAACGTCGATATATGCAATAAAAACCGAACTTCTGCCCTTTTCAATATCTTACTCAGTATTTTACTGAGAAACTAATAGATGATTGAAAATGAAGTATTTAAAGTTATTTTCTAATCAATTATGTGTTTGCATCATTTTTATCGTATATATATATATGAATTAACATCCAAGGACTGAAAATTCACAATAACGTGGAAAACGGCAAAATATTGCCTAATTCGATGATATTTTGTTTAAATCACATGAAGGAAAAGGAGATGATAAACGTTAAAATATTGCTAAATTCGATGATTTTTCGTACGAAGCAAAATGCAAGAAAACTTTCTTAAAATGCAATATTATGCGAAATTCTGATATTTGAAGGCCAAATCACATATCGTGATACTACATGAAATAGTATCGAAATATTGGTAAAAATGAATATATTTACGTAATATCAAACTACATGAAAAACGTGAAAAAAAAGTCACTATATAACCATATTTGAGGATTTTAACTTCAAATCATAAAGCGAGGTTTCGTATTATTTAGATCCAAGAAAAGACATATGACAATGTTGTTTCCAATACAAATGATAAAAAACAATGTGTTTTCATTAGAAATAACTAAAATGTTCTTGATTTTCCGTTTATATTAACGAGGGAAGATGTACACGTAAAACCGCTCTAATCCGGCTGAAACGTCGATATATGCAATAAAAACCGAACTTCTCCCCTTTTCAATATCTTACTCAGCATTTTAACTAGAAACAAATAGATGATTGAAAATGAAGTATTTAAGGTTATTATCTAATCAATTATGTGTTTGCATCATTTTTATCGTATATATATGAATTAATACCCATGGACGGAAAATTCACAAAAACGTGGAAAACGGCAAAATATTGCCTATTTCGATGATATTTTGTTTAAATCACATGAAGGAAAAGGAGATGATAAACGTTAAAATATTGCTAAATTCGATGATTTTTCGTACGAAACAAAATGCAAGAAAACTTGCTTAAAATGCGATATTATGCGAAATTCTGAGATTTGAAGACCAAATCACATATAGTGATACTACATGAAATAGTATCGAAATATTGGTAAAAATGAATATATTTGCGTAATATCAAACTACATGATTAACGTGAAAAAGTTACTATTTTACCATATTTGAGGATTTTACCTTCAAATCATAGAGCGAGGTTTCGTATTATTTGGTTCCAAGAAAAGACATATGACAATGTTGTTTCCAATACAAATGATAAAAATCAATGTGTTTTCATTAGAATTAACTAAAATGTTACCGATTTTCCGTTTATATTACCGATAGAAGATGTACACGAAAACCGCTCTATTCCGGCTGAAACGTCGATATATGCAATAAAATCAGAACTTCTTCCCCTTTTCAATATCTTACTCAGTATTTTAACGAGAAAGAAATAGTTGATTGAAAATGAAGTATTTAAGGTTATTATCTAATCAATTATGTGTTTGCATCATTTTTATCGTATATATATGAATTAAAACCCATGGACGGAAAATTCACAAAAACGTGGAAAACGGCAAAATATTGCCTAATTCGATGATATTTTGTTTAAATCACATGAAGGAAAAGGGGATGATAAACGTCAAAATATTGCTATATTCGATGATTTTTCGTACGAAACAAAATGCAAGAAAACTTGCTTAAAATGCAATATTATGCGAAATTCTGAGATTTGAAGGCCAAATCACATATCGTGATACTACATGAAATAGTATCGAAATAATGGTAAAAATGAATATATTTACGTAATATCAAACTACATGAAAAACGTGAAAAAAGTCACTATATAACCATATTTGAGGATTTTAACTTCAAATCATAGAGCGAGGTTTCGTATTATTTAGATCCAAGAAAAGACATATGACAATGTTGTTTCCAATACAAATGATAAAAAACAATGTGTTTTCATTAGAAATAACTAAAATGTTCTTGATTTTCCGTTTATATTAACGAGGGAAGATGTACACGTAAAACCGCTCTAATCCGGCTGAAACGTCGATATATGCAATAAAAACCGAACTTCTGCCCTTTTCAATATCTTACTCAGTATTTTACTGAGAAACTAATAGATGATTGAAAATGAAGTATTTAAGGTTATTTTCTAATCAATTATGTGTTTGCATCATTTTTATCGTATATATATATATATGAATTAACATCCAAGGACTGAAAATTCACAATAACGTGGAAAACGGCAAAATATTGCCTAATTCGATGATATTTTGTTTAAATCACATGAAGGAAAAGGAGATGATAAACGTTAAAATATTGCTAAATTCGATGATTTTTCGTACGAAGCAAAATGCAAGAAAACTTTCTTAAAATGCAATATTATGCGAAATTCTGATATTTGAAGGCCAAATCACATATCGTGATACTACATGAAATAGTATCGAAATATTGGTAAAAATGAATATATTTACGTAATATCAAACTACATGAAAAACGTGAAAAAAAAGTCACTATATAACCATATTTGAGGATTTTAACTTCAAATCATAAAGCGAGGTTTCGTATTATTTAGATCCAAGAAAAGACATATGACAATGTTGTTTCCAATACAAATGATAAAAAACAATGTGTTTTCATTAGAAATAACTAAAATGTTCTTGATTTTCCGTTTATATTAACGAGGGAAGATGTACACGTAAAACCGCTCTAATCCGGCTGAAACGTCGATATATGCAATAAAAACCGAACTTCTCCCCTTTTCAATATCTTACTCAGCATTTTAACTAGAAACAAATAGATGATTGAAAATGAAGTATTTAAGGTTATTATCTAATCAATTATGTGTTTGCATCATTTTTATCGTATATATATGAATTAATACCCATGGACGGAAAATTCACAAAAACGTGGAAAACGGCAAAATATTGCCTATTTCGATGATATTTTGTTTAAATCACATGAAGGAAAAGGAGATGATAAACGTTAAAATATTGCTAAATTCGATGATTTTTCGTACGAAACAAAATGCAAGAAAACTTGCTTAAAATGCGATATTATGCGAAATTCTGAGATTTGAAGACCAAATCACATATAGTGATACTACATGAAATAGTATCGAAATATTGGTAAAAATGAATATATTTGCGTAATATCAAACTACATGATTAACGTGAAAAAGTTACTATTTTACCATATTTGAGGATTTTACCTTCAAATCATAGAGCGAGGTTTCGTATTATTTGGTTCCAAGAAAAGACATATGACAATGTTGTTTCCAATACAAATGATAAAAATCAATGTGTTTTCATTAGAATTAACTAAAATGTTACCGATTTTCCGTTTATATTACCGATAGAAGATGTACACGAAAACCGCTCTATTCCGGCTGAAACGTCGATATATGCAATAAAATCAGAACTTCTTCCCCTTTTCAACATCTTACTCAGTATTTTAACGAGAAAGAAATAGTTGATTGAAAATGAAGTATTTAAGGTTATTATCTAATCAATTATGTGTTTGCATCATTTTTATCGTATATATATGAATTAAAACCCATGGACGGAAAATTCACAAAAACGTGGAAAACGGCAAAATATTGCCTAATTCGATGATATTTTGTTTAAATCACATGAAGGAAAAGGGGATGATAAACGTCAAAATATTGCTATATTCGATGATTTTTCGTACGAAACAAAATGCAAGAAAACTTGCTTAAAATGCAATATTATGCGAAATTCTGAGATTTGAAGGCCAAATCACATATCGTGATACTACATGAAATAGTATCGAAATAATGGTAAAAATGAATATATTTACGTAATATCAAACTACATGAAAAACGTGAAAAAAGTCACTATTTAACCATATTTGAGGATTTTAACTTTAAATCATAGAGCGAGGTTTCGTATTATTTGGATCCAAGAAAAGACATATGACAATGTTGTTTCCAATACAAATGATAAAAATCAAAGTGTTTTCATTAGAATTAACTAAAATGTTCCTGGTTTTCCGTTTATATTACCGATGGAAGATGTACACGAAAATCGCTCTATTCCGGCTGAAACGTCGATATATGCAATAAAAACAGAACTTCTCCCCTTTTCAATAATTTACTCGGTATTTTAACGAGAAACAAATAGATGATTGAAAATGAAGTATTTAAGGTTATTATCTAATCAATTATGTGTTTGCATCATTTTTATCGTATATATGAATTAAAACCCATGGACGGAAAATTCACAAAAACGTGGAAAACGGCAAAATATTGCCTAATTCGATGATATTTTGTTTAAATCACATGAAGGAAAAGGAGATGATAAACGTTAAAATATTTCTAAATTCGATGATTTTTCGTACGAAACAAAATGCAAAAAAACTTGCTTGAAATGCGATATTATGCGAAATTCTGAGATTTGAAGGCCAAATCACAAATCGTGATACTACATGAAATAGTATCGAAATATTGGTAAAAATGAATATATTTACGTAATATCAAACTACATGAAAAACGTGAAAAAAGTCACTATATAACCATATTTGAGGATTTTAACTTCAAATCATAGAGCGAGGTTTCGTATTATTTAGATCCAAGAAAAGACATATGACAATGTTGTTTCCAATACAAATGATAAAAAACAATGTGTTTTCATTAGAAATAACTAAAATGTTCTTGATTTTCCGTTTATATTAACGAGGGAAGATGTACACGTAAAACCGCTCTAATCCGGCTGAAACGTCGATATATGCAATAAAAACCGAACTTCTGCCCTTTTCAATATCTTACTCAGTATTTTACTGAGAAACTAATAGATGATTGAAAATGAAGTATTTAAGGTTATTTTCTAATCAATTATGTGTTTGCATCATTTTTATCGTATATATATATATATGAATTAACATCCAAGGACTGAAAATTCACAATAACGTGGAAAACGGCAAAATATTGCCTAATTCGATGATATTTTGTTTAAATCACATGAAGGAAAAGGAGATGATAAACGTTAAAATATTGCTAAATTCGATGATTTTTCGTACGAAGCAAAATGCAAGAAAACTTTCTTAAAATGCAATATTATGCGAAATTCTGATATTTGAAGGCCAAATCACATATCGTGATACTACATGAAATAGTATCGAAATATTGGTAAAAATGAATATATTTACGTAATATCAAACTACATGAAAAACGTGAAAAAAAAGTCACTATATAACCATATTTGAGGATTTTAACTTCAAATCATAAAGCGAGGTTTCGTATTATTTAGATCCAAGAAAAGACATATGACAATGTTGTTTCCAATACAAATGATAAAAAACAATGTGTTTTCATTAGAAATAACTAAAATGTTCTTGATTTTCCGTTTATATTAACGAGGGAAGATGTACACGTAAAACCGCTCTAATCCGGCTGAAACGTCGATATATGCAATAAAAACCGAACTTCTCCCCTTTTCAATATCTTACTCAGCATTTTAACTAGAAACAAATAGATGATTGAAAATGAAGTATTTAAGGTTATTATCTAATCAATTATGTGTTTGCATCATTTTTATCGTATATATATGAATTAATACCCATGGACGGAAAATTCACAAAAACGTGGAAAACGGCAAAATATTGCCTATTTCGATGATATTTTGTTTAAATCACATGAAGGAAAAGGAGATGATAAACGTTAAAATATTGCTAAATTCGATGATTTTTCGTACGAAACAAAATGCAAGAAAACTTGCTTAAAATGCGATATTATGCGAAATTCTGAGATTTGAAGACCAAATCACATATAGTGATACTACATGAAATAGTATCGAAATATTGGTAAAAATGAATATATTTGCGTAATATCAAACTACATGATTAACGTGAAAAAGTTACTATTTTACCATATTTGAGGATTTTACCTTCAAATCATAGAGCGAGGTTTCGTATTATTTGGTTCCAAGAAAAGACATATGACAATGTTGTTTCCAATACAAATGATAAAAATCAATGTGTTTTCATTAGAATTAACTAAAATGTTACCGATTTTCCGTTTATATTACCGATAGAAGATGTACACGAAAACCGCTCTATTCCGGCTGAAACGTCGATATATGCAATAAAATCAGAACTTCTTCCCCTTTTCAACATCTTACTCAGTATTTTAACGAGAAAGAAATAGTTGATTGAAAATGAAGTATTTAAGGTTATTATCTAATCAATTATGTGTTTGCATCATTTTTATCGTATATATATGAATTAAAACCCATGGACGGAAAATTCACAAAAACGTGGAAAACGGCAAAATATTGCCTAATTCGATGATATTTTGTTTAAATCACATGAAGGAAAAGGGGATGATAAACGTCAAAATATTGCTATATTCGATGATTTTTCGTACGAAACAAAATGCAAGAAAACTTGCTTAAAATGCAATATTATGCGAAATTCTGAGATTTGAAGGCCAAATCACATATCGTGATACTACATGAAATAGTATCGAAATAATGGTAAAAATGAATATATTTACGTAATATCAAACTACATGAAAAACGTGAAAAAAGTCACTATTTAACCATATTTGAGGATTTTAACTTTAAATCATAGAGCGAGGTTTCGTATTATTTGGATCCAAGAAAAGACATATGACAATGTTGTTTCCAATACAAATGATAAAAATCAAAGTGTTTTCATTAGAATTAACTAAAATGTTCCTGGTTTTCCGTTTATATTACCGATGGAAGATGTACACGAAAATCGCTCTATTCCGGCTGAAACGTCGATATATGCAATAAAAACAGAACTTCTCCCCTTTTCAATAATTTACTCGGTATTTTAACGAGAAACAAATAGATGATTGAAAATGAAGTATTTAAGGTTATTATCTAATCAATTATGTGTTTGCATCATTTTTATCGTATATATGAATTAAAACCCATGGACGGAAAATTCACAAAAACGTGGAAAACGGCAAAATATTGCCTAATTCGATGATATTTTGTTTAAATCACATGAAGGAAAAGGAGATGATAAACGTTAAAATATTTCTAAATTCGATGATTTTTCGTACGAAACAAAATGCAAAAAAACTTGCTTGAAATGCGATATTATGCGAAATTCTGAGATTTGAAGGCCAAATCACATATCGTGATACTACATGAAATAGTATCGAAATATTGGTAAAAATGAATATATTTACGTAATATCAAACTTACATGATAAACGTGAAAAAGTCACTATATTAACCATATTTGAGGATTTTAACTTCAAATCATAGAGCGAGGTTTCGTATTATTTAGATCCAAGAAAAGACATATGACAATGTTGTTTCCAATACAAATGATAAAAATCAATGTGTTTTCATTAGAAATAACTAAAATGTTCTTGATTTTCCGTTTATATTAACTGAGGGAAGATGTAACACGTAAAACCGCTCTAATCCGGCTGAAACGTACGATAATGCATGCAATAAAAACCGAACTTCTGCCCTTTTCAATATCTTACTCAGTATTTTACTGAGAAACTAATAGATGATTGAAAATGAAGTATTTAAGGTTATTTTCTAATCAATTATGTGTTTGCATCATTTTTATCGTATATATATATATGAATTAACATCCAAGGACTGAAAATTCACAATAACGTGGAAAACGGCAAAATATTACCTAATTCGATGATATTTTGTTTAAATCACATGAAGGAAAAGGAGATGATAAACGTTAAAATATTGCTAAATTCGATGATTTTTCGTACGAAGCAAAATGCAAGAAAACTTTCTTAAAATGCAATATTATGCGAAATTCTGAGATTTGAAGGCCAAATCACATATCGTGATACTACATGAAATAGTATCGAAATATTGGTAAAAATGAATATATTTACGTAATATCAAACTACATGAAAAACGTGAAAAAATCACTATATCACCATATTTGAGAATTTTAACTTCAAATCATAGAGCGAGGTTTCGTATTATTTAGTTCCAAGAAAAGACATGAAAATGTTGTTTCCAATACAAATGATAAAAAACAATGTGTTTTCATTAGAATTAACTATAATGTTCTTGATTTTCCGTTTATATTAACGAGGGAAGATGTACACGTAAAACCGCTCTAATCCGGCTGAAACGTCGATATATGCAATAAAAAGAACTTCTCCCCTTTTCAATATCTTACTCAGTATTTTAACGAGAAACAAATAGATGATTGAAAATGAAGTATTTAAGGTTATTGTCTAATCAATTATGTGTTTGCATCATTTTTATCGTATATATATGAATTAATACCCATGGACGGAAAATTCACAAAAACGTGGAAAACGGCAAAATATTGCCTAATTCGATGATATTTTGTTTAAATCACATGAAGGAAAAGGAGATGATAAACGTTAAAATATTGCTAAATTCGATGATTTTTCGTACGAAACAAAATGCAAGAAAACTTGCCTAAAATGCGATATTATGCGAAATTCTGAGATTTGAAGGCCAAATCACATATCGTGATACTACATGAAATAGTATCGAAATATTGGTAAAAATGAATAATACCGAAAATTTGCCAATTACTTATAGCAGCGATGGGTCACATTTTGCCCAATTCCTCCCGGCAGTTTTCAAAGTATCACAAACATCCCAAATTCGATGCTTGAGTCATATTTTGGAGTCAATTTCTCGCTCTCTGCACGTATTCACAGTTTGAAGAAACGACTTTTTATATCGAAAATATGCCAATTACTGAGAGCTGCGATAGGTAACATTTTGCCCAAACCCCCAATCGCAGTTTTCAAAATATCCCAAACATCCCAAATTTGACGCTTGAGCCATATTTTGGAGCCAAATTCTGGCTCTCTGTACGTATTCGCAGTTTGAAATTACGACTTTTTATACCGATAATATGCCAATTACTGAGAGCAGCGATGGGTAACATTTTGCCCAAACCCCTGCAGTTTTCAAAATAACCCAAACATCTCAAATTCGACCCCTGAGCTAATATTTTGGAGACAAATTCTGGCTCTCTGCACTTGTTCGAAAATTAAAATTTTGACTTTTTATACCGAAAATATGCCAATTACTGAAAGCAGCTATGGATCGCATTCTGCCCACACCCTCCCTGCAGTTTTCTAAATATCCCAAACATCCCAAATTCGACGCTTGAGCCATATTTCGGAGGCCAATTGTGTCTCTCGGCACGTATTCCTAGTATGAAATTATGACTTTTTATACCGAAAATATGCCAATTACTGAAAGCGTCGATGGGTCACATTTTGCCCATACCCTCCCTGCAGTTTTTAGAATATATTAAACATCCCAAATTCGGCGCTTGAGCCATATTTTGGAGCCAAATTCTGTCTCTCTTTACGTATTCGCAGTTTGAAATTACGAGTTTTTATACCGAAAATATGCCAATTACTAAGAACAACGATGGATCACATTTTGCCCAAACCCACCCTGCAGTTTTAAAATATATCACAAACATCCCAAATTCAACACTTGAGCCATATTTTGGAGCCAAATTCTGGCTCTCTGCACGTATTCGCAGTTTGAAATTACGACTTTTTATACCGAAAATATGCCAATTACTGAAAGTAGCGATGGATAGAATTTTGCCCAAACCCTCCCTGCAGTTTTAAAAATATCCCAAACATCCCAAATTCGACGCTTGAGCCATATTTTGGAGCCAAATTTTGGCTCTAGGCACGTATTCGCAGTTTGAAATTACGAGTTTTTATACCGAAAATATGCCTATTTCTCGAAGCTGCGATAGGTAACATTTTGCCAAAACCCCCAATCGCAGTTTACAAAATATCCCAAACATCCCAAATTTGACGCTTGAGCCATATTTTAGAGCCAAATTCTGGCTCTCGCACGTATTCGCAGTTTGAAATTTCGACTTTTTATACCGAAAATATGCCAATTACTGAGAGCTGCGATGGATCACATTTTGCCCAAACCCTCCCTGCAGTTTTCAAAATATCCCAAACATCCCAAATTCGACGCTTGAGCCATATTCTGGAGCCAAATTCTGGCTCTCGGCACGTATTCGCAGTTTGAAATTACGAGTTTTTATACCGAAAATATGCCAATTTCTCAAAGCAGCGATAGGTAACATTTTGCCCAAACCCCCAATCGCAGTTTTCAAAATATCCCAAACATCCCAAATTTGACGCTTGAGCCATATTTTGGAGCCAAATTCTGGCTCTCTGTACGTATTCGCAGTTTGAAATTACGACTTTTTATACCGATAATATGCCAATTACTGAGAGCAGCGATGGGTAACATTTTGCCCAAACCCCTGCAGTTTTCAAAATAACCCAAACATCTCAAATTCGACCCCTGAGCTAATATTTTGGAGACAAATTCTGGCTCTGTGCACTTGTTCGAAAATTAAAATTATGACTTTTTATACCGAAAATATGCCAATTACTGAAAGCAGCTATGGATCGCATTCTGCCCACACCCTCCCTGCAGTTTTCAAAATATCCCAAACATCCCAAATTCGACGCTTGAGCCATATTTCGGAGGCCAATTGTGTCTCTCGGCACGTATTCCTAGTATGAAATTACGACTTTTTATACCGAAAATATGCCAATTACTGAAAGCGTCGATGGGTCACATTTTGCCCATACCCTCCCTTCAGTTTTTAGAATATATTAAACATCCCAAATTCGACGCTTGAGCCATATTTTGGAGCCAAATTCTGTCTCTCTTTACGTATTCGCAGTTTGAAATTACGAGTTTTTATACCGAAAATATGCCAATTACTAAGAACAACGATGGATCACATTTTGCCCAAACCCACCCTGCAGTTTTAAAATATATCACAAACATCCCAAATTCAACACTTGAGCCATATTTTTGAGCCAAATTCTGGCTCTCTGCACGTATTCGCAGTTTGAGTTTACGAATTTTTATACCGAAAATATGCCAATTACTGAGAGCATCGATGGGCCACATTTTGCCCAAACTCCCCCTGCAGTTTTCAAAATATCCCAAACATCCCAAATTCGACGCTTGAGCCATATTTTGGAGCCAAATTTTGTCTCTCGGCTCAAGAGAGGGATGCAGAGGCTCAAGAGAGTGATGCAGAGGCTCAAGAGAGTGATGCATAGGCTTAAGAGAGTGATGTAGAGGCTTAAGAGCGGGATGCAAAGGCTCAAGAGAGTGATGCAGAGGCTCAAGAGAGTGATGCAGAGGCTTAGGAGAATGATGCAGAGGCTGAAGAGAGGGATGCAGAGGCTGAAGAGAGTGATGCATAGGCTGAAGAAAGAGATGCAGAGGCTTAAGAGGGTGATGCAGAGGCTCGAGAGAGTGATGAGACAAATTCTGGCTCTCTGCACTTGTTCGAAAATTAAAATTATAACTTTTTATACCGAAAATATGCCAATTACTGAAAGCAGCTATGGATCGCATTCTGCCCACACCCTCCCTGCAGTTTTCAAAATATCCCAAACATCCCAAATTCGAAGCTTGAGCCATATTTCGGAGGCAAATTCTGTCTCTCGGCACGTATTCCTAGTATGAAATTACGACTTTTAATACCGAAAATATGCCAATTACTGAAAGCGTCGATGGGTCACATTTTGCCCAACCCCCCCCCCCTGCAGTTTTTAGAATATATCAAACATCCCAAATTCGACGCTTGAGCTATATTTTGGAGCCAAATTCTGTCTCACTTTAGGTATTCGCAGTTTGAAATTACGAGTTTTTATACTGAAAATATGCCAATTACTAAGAACAACGATGGATCACATTTTGCCCCCCCCCCCTGCAGTTTTAAAATATATCACAAACATCCCAAATTCAACACTTGAGCCATATTTTGGAGCCAAAATCTGGCTCTCTGCACGTATTCCCAGTTCGAAATTACGACTTTTTATAATGAAAATATGCCAATTACTGAAAGTAGCGATGGATAGCATTTTGCCCAAACCCTCCCTGCAGTTCTAAAAATATCCCAAACATCCCAAATTCGACGCTTGAGCCATATTTTGGAGCCAAATTCTGGCTCTCTGTAAGTATTCGCAGTTTGAAATTACGACTTTTTATACCGATAATATGCCAATTACTGAAAGTAGCGATGGATAGCATTTTGCCCAAACCCTCCCTGCAGTTTTAAAAATATCCCAAACATCCCAAATTCGACGCTAGAGCCATATTTTGGAGCCAAATTCTGGCTCTCGGCACGTATTCGCAGTTTGAAATTACGAGTTTTTATACCGAAAAGATGCCTATTTCTCGAAGCAGCGATCGGAAACATTTTGCCCAAACCCCCAATCGCAGTTTACAAAATATCCCAAACATCCCAAATTTGACGCTTGAGTCATATTTTGGAGCCAAATTCTGGCTCTCGCATGTATTCGCAGTTTGAAATTTCGACTTTTTATACCAAAAATATGCCAATTACTGAGAGCTGCGATGGATCACATTTTGCCGAAACCCTCCCTGCAGTTTTCAAAATATCCCAAACATCCCAAATTCGACGCTTGAGCCATATTCTGGAGCCAAATTCTGGCTCTCGGCACGTATTCGCAGTTTGAAATTACGAGTTTTTATACCGAAAATATGCCAATTTCTCAAAGCAGCGATAGGTAACATTTTGCCCAAACCCCCAATCGCAGTTTTCAAAATATCCCAAACATCCCAAATTTGACGCTTGAGCCATATTTTGGAGCCAAATTCTGGCTCTCTGTACGTATTCGCAGTTTGAAATTACGACTTTTTATACCGATAATATGCCAATTACTGAGAGCAGCGATGGGTAACATTTTGCCCAAACCCCTGCAGTTTTCAAAATAACCCAAACATCTCAAATTCGACCCCTGAGCTAATATTTTGGAGACAAATTCTGGCTCTGTGCACTTGTTCGAAAATTAAAATTATGACTTTTTATACCGAAAATATGCCAATTACTGAAAGCAGCTATGGATCGCATTCTGCCCACACCCTCCCTGCATGTTTTCAAAATATCCCAAACATCCCAAATTCGACGCTTGAGCCATATTTCGGAGGCCAATTGTGTCTCTCGGCACGTATTCCTAGTATGAAATTACGACTTTTTATACCGAAAATATGCCAATTACTGAAAGCGTCGATGGGTCACATTTTGCCCATACCCTCCCTGCAGTTTTTAGAATATATTAAACATCCCAAATTCGACGCTTGAGCCATATTTTGGAGCCAAATTCTGTCTCTCTTTACGTATTCGCAGTTTGAAATTACGAGTTTTTATACCGAAAATATGCCAATTACTAAGAACAACGATGGATCACATTTTGCCCAAACCCACCCTGCAGTTTTAAAATATATCACAAACATCCCAAATTCAACACTTGAGCCATATTTTGGAGCCAAATTCTGGCTCTCTGCACGTATTCGCAGTTTGAAATTACGACTTTTTATACCGAAAATAGGCCAATTACTGAAAGTTTGCGATGGATAGAATTTTGCCCAAACCCTCCCTGCAGTTTTAAAAATATCCCAAACATCCCAAATTCGACGCTTGAGCCATATTTTGGAGCCAAATTCTGGCTCTAGGCACGTATTCGCAGTTTGAAATTACGAGTTTTTATACCGAAAATATGCCTATTTCTCGAAGCTGCGATAGGTAACATTTTGCCAAAACCCCCAATCGCAGTTTACAAAATATCCCAAACATCCCAAATTTGACGCTTGAGCCATATTTTAGAGCCAAATTCTGGCTCTCGCACGTATTCGCAGTTTGAAATTTTGACTTTTTATACCGAAAATATGCCAATTACTGAGAGCTGCGATGGATCACATTTTGCCCAAACCCTCCCTGCAGTTTTCATAATATCTCAAACATCCCAAATTAGACGCTTGAGCCAAATTTTGGAGCCAAATTTTGGCTCTCTGCACGTATTCGGAGATTGAAATTAAGATTTTAATACCGAAAAAATGGCAATTACTGAGAGCGGCGATGGATCACATATTGCCCAAACCCTCCCAGCAGTTTTCAAAATATCCCAAACATTCCAAATTCGACGCTTGAGCCATATTTTGTAGCCAAGTTCTGGCTCTCTGCACGTATTCGCAGTTTGAAATTACGAATTTTTATACCGAAAATGTGCCAATTACTCAGAGCGGCGATGGGTCACATTGTGTCCAAACCCCCTTGCAGTTTTTTTTATATATCACAAACATCCCAAATTCGACCCATAAGCCATATTTTGGAGACAAATTCTGGCTCTCTGCACGTGTTCGAAAATTTAAATTATGAATTTTTATACCGAAAAATATGCCAATTACTGAAAGCGTCGATGGGTCACATTTTGCCCATACCCTCCCTACAGCTCTTAGAATATATCAAACATCCCAAATTCGACGCTTGAGCCATATTTTGGAGCCAAATTCTGTCTCTCTTTACGTATTCGCAGTTTGAAATTACGAGTTTTTATACTGAAAATATGCCAATTACTAAGAACAGCGATAAATCACATTTTGCCCAAACCCCCCCCCCCCGCAGTTTTAAAATATATCACAAACATCCCAAATTCAACATTTGAGCCGTATTTTGGAGCCAAATTCTGGCTCTCTGCACGTATTCGCAATTTGAAAATACGACTTTTTATACCGTAAATATGCCAATTACTGCAAGCAACGATGGATAGCATTTTGCCCAAACCCTCCCTGCAGTTTTCAAAATATCCCAAACATCCCAAATTCGACGCTTGAGCCATATTTTGGAACCAAATTCTGGCTCTCGGCACGTATTCGCAGTTTGAAATTACGTCTTTTTATACCGAAAATATGCTAATTACTGAGAGCAGCGATTGGTCACATTTTTCACAAACTCTCCTGCAGTTTTAAAATATATCACAAACATCCCAAGTTCGACCCTTGAGCCATATTTTGGAGCCAAATTCGTGCTCTCTGCACGAACTCGCAGTTTGAAATTACGACTTTTTATACCGAATATTTGCCTATTACTGAAAGCAGCGATGGATCGCATTTTGTCCAAACCCTCCCTGCAGTTTTCAAAATATCCCAAACAACCCAAATTCGACCCTTGAGCCATATTTTGTAGCCAAATTCTTCCTCTCTACACGTATTTGCAGTGTGAAATTACGACTTTTTATACTGAAAATATGCCAGTTACTGAGAGCGGCGATGGAACACATTTTGCCCAAACCCCCCTGCAGCTTTCAAAATGTCCCAAACATCTCAAATTCGACCCTTGAGCCATATTTTGAAGGAAAATTATGACTCTCTGCAGGTGTTCGAAGTTTAAAATTACGACTTTTTAAACCAAAAATATGTTAATTACTGAGAACGGCGATGGGTCACATATTGCCCTAACCACCCTGCAGTTTTCAAAATATCCCAAACATTCAAAGTCCGACGAGTGAGAATTTTTTTGGAGCCAAATTCTGGCTCTCTGCACGTGATCGCAGTTTGAAATTACGTCTTTTTATACCGAAAGTATGCTAATTACTGAAAGCGGCGATGGATCACATTTTGCACAAATTCTCCCTGCAGTTTTCAAAATATCCCTTACATTCCAAATGCAACCCTTGAGTAATATTTTGGAGCCAAATTCTGGCTCTCTGCACGTATTCGCAGTTTGAAATTACGACTTTTTATACCGAAAATATGCTAAATACTGAGAGCGGCGATGTGTCACATTCTGCCCAAAGCCCCTCTAGTTTGAAATTACTACTCTTTATGCCGAAAATTTGCCAATTACTTATAGCAGCGATGGGTCACATTTTGCCCAATCCCTCAAGGCAGTTTTTAAAGTATCACAAACATCCCAAATTCGATGCTTGAGTCATATTTTGTAGTCAATTTCTCGCTCTCTGCACGTATTCACAGTTTGAAGAAACGACTTTTTATATCGAAAATATGCCAATTACTGAGAGCAGCGATAGGTCACATTTTGCCCAAACCCCACCTACAGTTTTCAAAATATCCCAAACATCCCAAATTCGACGCTTGAGCCATATTTTAGAACCAAATTCTGGCTCCCTGCACGTATTCGCAGTTTTTAATTACGTTCTTTTATACCGAAAGTATGCCAATTACTGAAAGCGGCGATGGATCGTATTTTGCACAAATTCTCCTTGCAGTTTTCAAAATATCCCAAGCATCCCAAATTCGACCCCTTGAGTCATATTTTGGAGCCAAATTCTGGCTCTCTGCACGTATTCGCAGTTTGAAATTACGAGTTTTTATACTGAAAATATGCCAATTACTAAGAACAGCGATAAATCACATTTTGCCCAAACCCCCCCCCCCCCCCCGCAGTTTTAAAATATATCACAAACATCCCAAATTCAACATTTGAGCCGTATTTTGGAGCCAAATTCTGGCTCTCTGCACGTATTCGCAATTTGAAATTACGACTTTTTATACCGTAAATATGCCAATTACTGCAAGCAACGATGGATAGCATTTTGCCCAAACCCTCCCTGCAGTTTTCAAAATATCCCAAACATCCCAAATTCGACGCTTGAGCCATATTTTGGAACCAAATTCTGGCTCTCGGCACGTATTCGCAGTTTGAAATTACGTCTTTTTATACCGAAAATATGCTAATTACTGAGAGCAGCGATTGGTCACATTTTTCACAAACTCTCCTGCAGTTTTAAAATATATCACAAACATCCCAAGTTCGACCCTTGAGCCATATTTTGGAGCCAAATTCGTGCTCTCTGCACGAACTCGCAGTTTGAAATTACGACTTTTTATACCGAATATTTGCCTATTACTGAAAGCAGCGATGGATCGCATTTTGTCCAAACCCTCCCTGCAGTTTTCAAAATATCCCAAACAACCCAAATTCGACCCTTGAGCCATATTTTGTAGCCAAATTCTTCCTCTCTACACGTATTTGCAGTGTGAAATTACGACTTTTTATACTGAAAATATGCCAGTTACTGAGAGCGGCGATGGAACACATTTTGCCCAAACCCCCCTGCAGCTTTCAAAATGTCCCAAACATCTCAAATTCGACCCTTGAGCCATATTTTGAAGGAAAATTATGACTCTCTGCAGGTGTTCGAAGTTTAAAATTACGACTTTTTAAACCAAAAATATGTTAATTACTGAGAACGGCGATGGGTCACATATTGCCCTAACCACCCTGCAGTTTTCAAAATATCCCAAACATTCAAAGTCCGACGAGTGAGAATTTTTTTGGAGCCAAATTCTGGCTCTCTGCACGTGATCGCAGTTTGAAATTACGTCTTTTTATACCGAAAGTATGCTAATTACTGAAAGCGGCGATGGATCACATTTTGCACAAATTCTCCCTGCAGTTTTCAAAATATCCCTTACATTCCAAATGCAACCCTTGAGTAATATTTTGGAGCCAAATTCTGGCTCTCTGCACGTATTCGCAGTTTGAAATTACGACTTTTTATACCGAAAATATGCTAAATACTGAGAGCGGCGATGTGTCACATTCTGCCCAAAGCCCCTCTAGTTTGAAATTACTACTCTTTATGCCGAAAATTTGCCAATTACTTATAGCAGCGATGGGTCACATTTTGCCCAATCCCTCAAGGCAGTTTTTAAAGTATCACAAACATCCCAAATTCGATGCTTGAGTCATATTTTGTAGTCAATTTCTCGCTCTCTGCACGTATTCACAGTTTGAAGAAACGACTTTTTATATCGAAAATATGCCAATTACTGAGAGCAGCGATAGGTCACATTTTGCCCAAACCCCACCTACAGTTTTCAAAATATCCCAAACATCCCAAATTCGACGCTTGAGCCATATTTTAGAACCAAATTCTGGCTCCCTGCACGTATTCGCAGTTTTTAATTACGTTCTTTTATACCGAAAGTATGCCAATTACTGAAAGCGGCGATGGATCGTATTTTGCACAAATTCTCCTTGCAGTTTTCAAAATATCCCAAGCATCCCAAATTCGACCCCTTGAGTCATATTTTGGAGCCAAATTCTGGCTCTCTGCACGTATTCGCAGTTTGAAATTACGACTTTTTATACCGAAAATATGCCAATTACTGAAAGCGGCGATGAGTTACATTTTGCCCAAAATCCCTTGCCGTTTTCAAAATATCCTGAACATCCCAAATTAGACGCTTGAGCCATATTTTGGATTAAAATTCTCGCTCTCTGCACGTATTCGCAGTTTGAGTTTACGAATTTTTATACCGAAAATATGCCAATTACTGAGAACATCGATGGGTCACATTTTGCCCAAACTCCGCCTGCAGTTTTCAAAATATCCCAAACATCCCAAATTCAACGCTTGAGCCATATTTTGGAGCCAAATTTTGTCTCTCGGCTCAAGAGAGGGATGCAGAGGCTAAAGAGAGTGATGCAGAGGCTCAAGAGAGTGATGCATAGGCTTAAGAGAGTGATGTAGAGGCTTAAGAGCGGGATTTGGCTCCAAAATGATACGGTATAAAAAGTCGTAATTTCAAATTGCGAATACGTGCAGAGAGCCAGAATTTGGCTCCAAAATACGGCTCAAATGTTGAATTTGGGATGTTTGTGATATATTTTAAAACTGCGGGGGGGGGGGGGTTTGGGCAAAATGTGATTTATCGCTGTTCTTAGTAATTGGCATATTTTCAGTATAAAAACTCGTAATTTCAAACTGCGAATACGTAAAGAGAGACAGAACTTGGCTCCAAAATATGGCTCAAGCGTCGAATTTGGGATGTTTGATATATTCTAAGAGCTGCAGGGAGGGTATGGGCAAAATGTGACCCATCGACGCTTTCAGTAATTGAAAGTAATAGGCTCAAGAGAGTGATGTTCCTTCTCAGAACCAAATTCTGGCTCTCTGCACGTATTCGCAGTTTGAAATTACGAATTTTTATACCTAAAATATGCCAATAACTGAAAGCGGCGATGGATCACACTTTGACCAAACCCTCCTTGCAGTTTTCAAAATATCCCAAACATCCCAAATTCGACGCTTGAGCCATATTTTTGAGCCAAATTAGGCTCTTTACACGTATTCGCCGTTTGAAATTACGAATATTATACCGAAAATATGCCAATTACTGAGAGCAGCGATGGGTCACATTTTGCCCAAACCCCCCTATAGTTTTCAGAATATCTCGAACATCCCAAATTTTACCCTTGAACCATATTTTGGAGCTAAATTCTGGCTCTGTGCACGTATTCGCAGTTTGAAATTACGACTTTTCATACCGAAAATATGCCAAATACTTAAAACAGCGATGGGTCACATTTTGCCCAAACCCCCCTGCAGTTTTCAAAATATCCCAATGATCCCAAATTCGACTCTTGTGCCATATATTGCAGTCAAATTCTGGCTCTCTGCACGTATTCACTGTTTGGAATTACGACTTTTTATACCCAAAATATGCCAATTACTGATAGCGGCGATGGGCCATATTTTGCCCAAACCCTCCCTGCAGTTTTCAAAATATCCCAAACATCCTAAATTAGACGCTTGAGCAATATTTTAGAGACAAATTCTGGCTCTCTGCACGTATTCAGAGTTTGAAATTACGACTTTTTATACCGAAAATATGCTAAATACTGAGAGCGGCGATGTGTCACATTCTGCCCAAAGCCCCTCTAGTTTGAAATTACTACTCTTTATGCCGAAAATTTGCCAATTACTTATAGCAGCGATGGGTCACATTTTGCCCAATCCCTCAAGGCAGTTTTTAAAGTATCACAAACATCCCAAATTCGATGCTTGAGTCATATTTTGTAGTCAATTTCTCGCTCTCTGCACGTATTCACAGTTTGAAGAAACGACTTTTTATATCGAAAATATGCCAATTACTGAGAGCAGCGATAGGTCACATTTTGCCCAAACCCCACCTACAGTTTTCAAAATATCCCAAACATCCCAAATTCGACGCTTGAGCCATATTTTAGAACCAAATTCTGGCTCCCTGCACGTATTCGCAGTTTTTAATTACGTTCTTTTATACCGAAAGTATGCCAATTACTGAAAGCGGCGATGGATCGTATTTTGCACAAATTCTCCTTGCAGTTTTCAAAATATCCCAAGCATCCCAAATTCGACCCCTTGAGTCATATTTTGGAGCCAAATTCTGGCTCTCTGCACGTATTCGCAGTTTGAAATTACGAGTTTTTATACTGAAAATATGCCAATTACTAAGAACAGCGATAAATCACATTTTGCCCAAACCCCCCCCCCCCCCCGCAGTTTTAAAATATATCACAAACATCCCAAATTCAACATTTGAGCCGTATTTTGGAGCCAAATTCTGGCTCTCTGCACGTATTCGCAATTTGAAATTACGACTTTTTATACCGTAAATATGCCAATTACTGCAAGCAACGATGGATAGCATTTTGCCCAAACCCTCCCTGCAGTTTTCAAAATATCCCAAACATCCCAAATTCGACGCTTGAGCCATATTTTGGAACCAAATTCTGGCTCTCGGCACGTATTCGCAGTTTGAAATTACGTCTTTTTATACCGAAAATATGCTAATTACTGAGAGCAGCGATTGGTCACATTTTTCACAAACTCTCCTGCAGTTTTAAAATATATCACAAACATCCCAAGTTCGACCCTTGAGCCATATTTTGGAGCCAAATTCGTGCTCTCTGCACGAACTCGCAGTTTGAAATTACGACTTTTTATACCGAATATTTGCCTATTACTGAAAGCAGCGATGGATCGCATTTTGTCCAAACCCTCCCTGCAGTTTTCAAAATATCCCAAACAACCCAAATTCGACCCTTGAGCCATATTTTGTAGCCAAATTCTTCCTCTCTACACGTATTTGCAGTGTGAAATTACGACTTTTTATACTGAAAATATGCCAGTTACTGAGAGCGGCGATGGAACACATTTTGCCCAAACCCCCCTGCAGCTTTCAAAATGTCCCAAACATCTCAAATTCGACCCTTGAGCCATATTTTGAAGGAAAATTATGACTCTCTGCAGGTGTTCGAAGTTTAAAATTACGACTTTTTAAACCAAAAATATGTTAATTACTGAGAACGGCGATGGGTCACATATTGCCCTAACCACCCTGCAGTTTTCAAAATATCCCAAACATTCAAAGTCCGACGAGTGAGAATTTTTTTGGAGCCAAATTCTGGCTCTCTGCACGTGATCGCAGTTTGAAATTACGTCTTTTTATACCGAAAGTATGCTAATTACTGAAAGCGGCGATGGATCACATTTTGCACAAATTCTCCCTGCAGTTTTCAAAATATCCCTTACATTCCAAATGCAACCCTTGAGTAATATTTTGGAGCCAAATTCTGGCTCTCTGCACGTATTCGCAGTTTGAAATTACGACTTTTTATACCGAAAATATGCTAAATACTGAGAGCGGCGATGTGTCACATTCTGCCCAAAGCCCCTCTAGTTTGAAATTACTACTCTTTATGCCGAAAATTTGCCAATTACTTATAGCAGCGATGGGTCACATTTTGCCCAATCCCTCAAGGCAGTTTTTAAAGTATCACAAACATCCCAAATTCGATGCTTGAGTCATATTTTGTAGTCAATTTCTCGCTCTCTGCACGTATTCACAGTTTGAAGAAACGACTTTTTATATCGAAAATATGCCAATTACTGAGAGCAGCGATAGGTCACATTTTGCCCAAACCCCACCTACAGTTTTCAAAATATCCCAAACATCCCAAATTCGACGCTTGAGCCATATTTTAGAACCAAATTCTGGCTCCCTGCACGTATTCGCAGTTTTTAATTACGTTCTTTTATACCGAAAGTATGCCAATTACTGAAAGCGGCGATGGATCGTATTTTGCACAAATTCTCCTTGCAGTTTTCAAAATATCCCAAGCATCCCAAATTCGACCCCTTGAGTCATATTTTGGAGCCAAATTCTGGCTCTCTGCACGTATTCGCAGTTTGAAATTACGACTTTTTATACCGAAAATATGCCAATTACTGAAAGCGGCGATGAGTTACATTTTGCCCAAAATCCCTTGCCGTTTTCAAAATATCCTGAACATCCCAAATTAGACGCTTGAGCCATATTTTGGATTAAAATTCTCGCTCTCTGCACGTATTCGCAGTTTGAGTTTACGAATTTTTATACCGAAAATATGCCAATTACTGAGAACATCGATGGGTCACATTTTGCCCAAACTCCGCCTGCAGTTTTCAAAATATCCCAAACATCCCAAATTCAACGCTTGAGCCATATTTTGGAGCCAAATTTTGTCTCTCGGCTCAAGAGAGGGATGCAGAGGCTAAAGAGAGTGATGCAGAGGCTCAAGAGAGTGATGCATAGGCTTAAGAGAGTGATGTAGAGGCTTAAGAGCGGGATTTGGCTCCAAAATGATACGGTATAAAAAGTCGTAATTTCAAATTGCGAATACGTGCAGAGAGCCAGAATTTGGCTCCAAAATACGGCTCAAATGTTGAATTTGGGATGTTTGTGATATATTTTAAAACTGCGGGGGGGGGGGGGGGGTTTGGGCAAAATGTGATTTATCGCTGTTCTTAGTAATTGGCATATTTTCAGTATAAAAACTCGTAATTTCAAACTGCGAATACGTAAAGAGAGACAGAACTTGGCTCCAAAATATGGCTCAAGCGTCGAATTTGGGATGTTTGATATATTCTAAGAGCTGCAGGGAGGGTATGGGCAAAATGTGACCCATCGACGCTTTCAGTAATTGAAAGTAATAGGCTCAAGAGAGTGATGTTCCTTCTCAGAACCAAATTCTGGCTCTCTGCACGTATTCGCAGTTTGAAATTACGAATTTTTATACCTAAAATATGCCAATAACTGAAAGCGGCGATGGATCACACTTTGACCAAACCCTCCTTGCAGTTTTCAAAATATCCCAAACATCCCAAATTCGACGCTTGAGCCATATTTTTGAGCCAAATTAGGCTCTTTACACGTATTCGCCGTTTGAAATTACGAATATTATACCGAAAATATGCCAATTACTGAGAGCAGCGATGGGTCACATTTTGCCCAAACCCCCCTATAGTTTTCAGAATATCTCGAACATCCCAAATTTTACCCTTGAACCATATTTTGGAGCTAAATTCTGGCTCTGTGCACGTATTCGCAGTTTGAAATTACGACTTTTTATACCGAAAATATGCCTATTTCTCGAAGCTGCGATAGGTAACATTTTGCCAAAACCCCCAATCGCAGTTTACAAAATATCCCAAACATCCCAAATTTGACGCTTGAGCCATATTTTAGAGCCAAATTCTGGCTCTCGCACGTATTCGCAGTTTGAAATTTTGACTTTTTATACCGAAAATATGCCAATTACTGAGAGCTGCGATGGATCACATTTTGCCCAAACCCTCCCTGCAGTTTTCATAATATCTCAAACATCCCAAATTAGACGCTTGAGCCAAATTTTGGAGCCAAATTTTGGCTCTCTGCACGTATTCGGAGATTGAAATTAAGATTTTAATACCGAAAAAATGGCAATTACTGAGAGCGGCGATGGATCACATATTGCCCAAACCCTCCCAGCAGTTTTCAAAATATCCCAAACATTCCAAATTCGACGCTTGAGCCATATTTTGTAGCCAAGTTCTGGCTCTCTGCACGTATTCGCAGTTTGAAATTACGAATTTTTATACCGAAAATGTGCCAATTACTCAGAGCGGCGATGGGTCACATTGTGTCCAAACCCCCTTGCAGTTTTTTTTATATATCACAAACATCCCAAATTCGACCCATAAGCCATATTTTGGAGACAAATTCTGGCTCTCTGCACGTGTTCGAAAATTTAAATTATGAATTTTTATACCGAAAAATATGCCAATTACTGAAAGCGTCGATGGGTCACATTTTGCCCATACCCTCCCTACAGCTCTTAGAATATATCAAACATCCCAAATTCGACGCTTGAGCTATATTTTGGAGCCAAATTCTGTCTCTCTTTACGTATTCGCAGTTTGAAATTACGAGTTTTTATACTGAAAATATGCCAATTACTAAGAACAGCGATAAATCACATTTTGCCCAAACCCCCCCCCCCCCGCAGTTTTAAAATATATCACAAACATCCCAAATTCAACATTTGAGCCGTATTTTGGAGCCAAATTCTGGCTCTCTGCACGTATTCGCAATTTGAAATTACGACTTTTTATACCGTAAATATGCCAATTACTGCAAGCAACGATGGATAGCATTTTGCCCAAACCCTCCCTGCAGTTTTCAAAATATCCCAAACATCCCAAATTCGACGCTTGAGCCATATTTTGGAACCAAATTCTGGCTCTCGGCACGTATTCGCAGTTTGAAATTACGTCTTTTTATACCGAAAATATGCTAATTACTGAGAGCAGCGATTGGTCACATTTTTCACAAACTCTCCTGCAGTTTTAAAATATATCACAAACATCCCAAGTTCGACCCTTGAGCCATATTTTGGAGCCAAATTCGTGCTCTCTGCACGAACTCGCAGTTTGAAATTACGACTTTTTATACCGAATATTTGCCTATTACTGAAAGCAGCGATGGATCGCATTTTGTCCAAACCCTCCCTGCAGTTTTCAAAATATCCCAAACAACCCAAATTCGACCCTTGAGCCATATTTTGTAGCCAAATTCTTCCTCTCTACACGTATTTGCAGTGTGAAATTACGACTTTTTATACTGAAAATATGCCAGTTACTGAGAGCGGCGATGGAACACATTTTGCCCAAACCCCCCTGCAGCTTTCAAAATGTCCCAAACATCTCAAATTCGACCCTTGAGCCATATTTTGAAGGAAAATTATGACTCTCTGCAGGTGTTCGAAGTTTAAAATTACGACTTTTTAAACCAAAAATATGTTAATTACTGAGAACGGCGATGGGTCACATATTGCCCTAACCACCCTGCAGTTTTCAAAATATCCCAAACATTCAAAGTCCGACGAGTGAGAATTTTTTTGGAGCCAAATTCTGGCTCTCTGCACGTGATCGCAGTTTGAAATTACGTCTTTTTATACCGAAAGTATGCTAATTACTGAAAGCGGCGATGGATCACATTTTGCACAAATTCTCCCTGCAGTTTTCAAAATATCCCTTACATTCCAAATGCAACCCTTGAGTAATATTTTGGAGCCAAATTCTGGCTCTCTGCACGTATTCGCAGTTTGAAATTACGACTTTTTATACCGAAAATATGCTAAATACTGAGAGCGGCAATGTGTCACATTCTGCCCAAAGCCCCTCTAGTTTGAAATTACTACTCTTTATGCCGAAAATTTGCCAATTACTTATAGCAGCGATGGGTCACATTTTGCCCAATCCCTCAAGGCAGTTTTTAAAGTATCACAAACATCCCAAATTCGATGCTTGAGTCATATTTTGTAGTCAATTTCTCGCTCTCTGCACGTATTCACAGTTTGAAGAAACGACTTTTTATATCGAAAATATGCCAATTACTGAGAGCAGCGATAGGTCACATTTTGCCCAAACCCCACCTACAGTTTTCAAAATATCCCAAACATCCCAAATTCGACGCTTGAGCCATATTTTAGAACCAAATTCTGGCTCCCTGCACGTATTCGCAGTTTTTAATTACGTTCTTTTATACCGAAAGTATGCCAATTACTGAAAGCGGCGATGGATCGTATTTTGCACAAATTCTCCTTGCAGTTTTCAAAATATCCCAAGCATCCCAAATTCGACCCCTTGAGTCATATTTTGGAGCCAAATTCTGGCTCTCTGCACGTATTCGCAGTTTGAAATTACGACTTTTTATACCGAAAATATGCCAATTACTGAAAGCGGCGATGAGTTACATTTTGCCCAAAATCCCTTGCCGTTTTCAAAATATCCTGAACATCCCAAATTAGACGCTTGAGCCATATTTTGGATTAAAATTCTCGCTCTCTGCACGTATTCGCAGTTTGAGTTTACGAATTTTTATACCGAAAATATGCCAATTACTGAGAACATCGATGGGTCACATTTTGCCCAAACTCCGCCTGCAGTTTTCAAAATATCCCAAACATCCCAAATTCAACGCTTGAGCCATATTTTGGAGCCAAATTTTGTCTCTCGGCTCAAGAGAGGGATGCAGAGGCTAAAGAGAGTGATGCAGAGGCTCAAGAGAGTGATGCATAGGCTTAAGAGAGTGATGTAGAGGCTTAAGAGCGGGATTTGGCTCCAAAATGATACGGTATAAAAAGTCGTAATTTCAAATTGCGAATACGTGCAGAGAGCCAGAATTTGGCTCCAAAATACGGCTCAAATGTTGAATTTGGGATGTTTGTGATATATTTTAAAACTGCGGGGGGGGGGGGGGGGGTTTGGGCAAAATGTGATTTATCGCTGTTCTTAGTAATTGGCATATTTTCAGTATAAAAACTCGTAATTTCAAACTGCGAATACAGTAAAGAGAGACAGAACTTGGCTCCAAAATATGGCTCAAGCGTCGAATTTGGGATGTTTGATATATTCTAAGAGCTGCAGGGAGGGTATGGGCAAAATGTGACCCATCGACGCTTTCAGTAATTGAAAGTAATAGGCTCAAGAGAGTGATGTTCCTTCTCAGAACCAAATTCTGGCTCTCTGCACGTATTCGCAGTTTGAAATTACGAATTTTTATACCTAAAATATGCCAATAACTGAAAGCGGCGATGGATCACACTTTGACCAAACCCTCCTTGCAGTTTTCAAAATATCCCAAACATCCCAAATTCGACGCTTGAGCCATATTTTTGAGCCAAATTAGGCTCTTTACACGTATTCGCCGTTTGAAATTACGAATATTATACCGAAAATATGCCAATTACTGAGAGCAGCGATGGGTCACATTTTGCCCAAACCCCCCTATAGTTTTCAGAATATCTCGAACATCCCAAATTTTACCCTTGAACCATATTTTGGAGCTAAATTCTGGCTCTGTGCACGTATTCGCAGTTTGAAATTACGACTTTTCATACCGAAAATATGCCAAATACTTAAAACAGCGATGGGTCACATTTTGCCCAAACCCCCCTGCAGTTTTCAAAATATCCCAATGATCCCAAATTCGACTCTTGTGCCATATATTGCAGTCAAATTCTGGCTCTCTGCACGTATTCACTGTTTGGAATTACGACTTTTTATACCCAAAATATGCCAATTACTGATAGCGGCGATGGGCCATATTTTGCCCAAACCCTCCCTGCAGTTTTCAAAATATCCCAAACATCCTAAATTAGACGCTTGAGCAATATTTTAGAGACAAATTCTGGCTCTCTGCACGTATTCAGAGTTTGAAATTACTACTTTTAATACCGAAAATATGCCAATTACTGAAAGCGGCGATGGATCAAATTTTGCCAAACTCTCCCTGCAGTTTTTAAAATATCTCAAACATCCCAAATTCGACTCTTTAGCCATATTTTGGAGGCAAAATCTGGCTCTCTGCATGTATTCACCGTTTGAAATTACGACTTTTATAGCAAAAATATGCAAATTTCTGTGAGCAGCGATGGGTCACATTTTGCCCAAGCTCTCCCTGCAGTTGTCAAAATATTCGAAACATCCCAAATTCCAAGCTTAAGCCATATTTCCGAGCCAAATTCTGGCTCTGTGCATGTATTCGCAATGTGAAATTACGACTTTTTATACCGAAAATATGCCGGTTACTGAATGCGGCGATGGATTACATTTTGCCCAAACCTCCCAGCAGTTTTCAAAGTATCCCAAACATCCCAAATTCGACGCTCGAGCCATATTTTGGAGCCAAATTCTGGCTTGCTGCACTTATTCGCAGTTGGAAATTACGACTTTTTATACCTAAAATATGCCAATTACTGAATGCGACGATGGGTCAAATTTTGCCCAAACCCTCCCCGGCAGTTTTCAAAATATCCCAAATTCGAGCCTTGAGCCATATTTTGGAACCAAATTCTGGCTCTTTGCACGTATTCGCAGTTTGAAATTACGACATTTTATACCGAAAATATGCTAATTACTGACACCGGCGATAAGTCACAGTTTGCCCAAACCCTCCCAACAGTTTTCAAAATATCCCAAACATCCCAAATTCGACGCTTGAGCAACATTTTGGAGCCAAATTCTCGCTCTCTGCACGTTTTCGCAGTTTGAAATTACGACTTTTTATACCGAAAATATGCCAATTACTGACAGCGGCGATGGATCATATTTTGCCACACACCCTCCCAGCAGTTTTCAAAATATCCCACACAACCCAAATTCGACGCTTGAGCCATATTTTGGAGTCAAATTCTGGCTTTCTGCACGTATTCGCAGTTTGAAATTACGACTTTTTATACCGAAAATTTGCCAATTACTGAAATCTGCGATGGGTCACATTTTGCCTAAACCCTCCTTGCAGATTTTAAATATCCCAAAATTTCCAAATTCGACGCTTGAGCAATATTTTGGAGCAAAAACTCTCGCTCTCTGCACGTATTCGCAGTTTGAAATTACGACTTTTTGTACCGAATATATCCCAATTACTAGGAGCAGCGATGGGTCACATTTTGCCCAAACCCCCCCCTGCATTTTTCAAAATATCTCAAACATTCCAAAATCGACGCCTGTGCCATATTTTGGAGCAAAATTCTTGCTCTCTGCACGTATTCGCAGATTGAAATTACGATTTTTATACCGAAAATATGCCAATTACTGAGAGCTGCGATGGGAGACATTTTGCCCAAACCCCTCTGCAGTTTTCAAAATATGACCCATCATTTTGCATATTGTCAAAATATGACAATATGCAAAATGTGACCCATCGCCGTTCTCAGTAATTGGCATATTTTCGGTATAAAAAGTCGTAGTTTCTAACTGCGAATACTTGCCGCGAGCGATAATTTGACTCCAAAATATGGCTCGAGCATCGAAATAGGGATGTTTGGGATATTTTGAAAACTGCAAGGAAGGTTTGGGCAAAATGTGATCCATCGCCGCCTATAGTAATTAGCATATTATCGGTATAAAAAGATGAATTTTCAAACTGCGAATACGTGCAGAGAACCAGAATTTGGCACCAATATATAGCTCAAAGGTTGAATTTGGGATGTTTGGGAAATTTTGAAAACTGCAGGGAGGGTTTGGGCAAAATGTGATCCATCGCCGGTTTCAGTAATTGGCGAATTTTCTGTATAAAAAGTCGTAATTTCAATCTGCGAAATCGTGCAGAGAGCCAGAATTTGGCTGCAAAATATGGCTCACGGGTCAGCTTTGACAAGTTTGGGATATTTTGAAAACTGCAGAGGTGTTTGGGCAAAATGTGACCCATCGTAGCTATCAGTAATTGGCATATTTTCGGTATAAAAAGTCGTAATTTCAAACTGCGAATACGTGCAAAGAGCGACAATTTTTTCTCCAAAATATTGCTCAAGCGTCGAATTTGAGATGTTTGGGATATTTAAAATCTGTAGGGAGGGTTTAGGCAAAATGTGACCCATCGCCGCTTTCAGTAATTGGCATATTTTCGGTAAAAAAAAAAATCGTAATTTCAAACTACGAAAACGTGCAAAGAACCAGAATTTGGCTCCAAAATATGGCACATGGCTCGAATTTGGGATCTTTGGGATATTCTGTAAACTGCCTGGGAGGGTTTGGGCAAAATTTGACCCATCGCTGCACCTAGTAATTGGCATATTTTCGGTAAAAAAATTGGTATTAATTTCAAACTGCGAATACGTGCAACGAGCGAGAATGTGGCTCCAAAATATGGCTCAAACGTCGAATTTGGGATGGTTTGGGATAATTTCAACGGGTGGGTTTCGGCAAACTGTGACCCATCGTCAATGACTCAAGGCTCGAATTTGGGATATTTTGAAAACTGGTCGGGGAAAGTTTGGGCAAAATTTGACCAATCGCCGCTCTCAGTAATTGATATGTTTTCGGTATAAAAAGTCGTAATTTAAAACTGCGAATACGTACAGAGAGCGAGAATTTGGCTCCAAAATATTGGTCAAGTGTCGAAATTGCGATGTTTGGGATATTTTGAAAACTGCAGGGTGGGTTTGGGCAAAGTGTGATCCATCGCTGCCTATAGTAATTGGCATATTTTCGATATAAAATTCGTATTTTTAAACTGCGAATACGTGCAGAGAGCCAGAATTTATCTAAAAAATATGGCTCAAGGGTCCAATTTGGTATGTTTGGGATATTCTAAAAACTGCAGGGGGGGTTTTGGCAAAATGTGACCCATCCCTGCTCTCAGTAATTGGCATATTTTCGGTATAAAAATACGTAATTTAACTCTGCGAATACGTACAGAGAGCCTGAATTTGGTTCCTAAATATTGCTCAGGCATCAAATTTGGGATGTTTTGGATATTTTGAAAACTGCAGGGGGTGTTTGGCCAAAATGAGACTTATCGCCGCTGTCAGTAATTGGCATATTATCGGTATAAAATGTCGGTTTTCAATCTGCGAATACGTGCAGAGAGCGAGAATTTGGCTCCAAAATATGGTTCAAGCGTCGAATTTGGGATGTTTGGGATATTTTAAAAACTTCAGGGAGGGTTTGGGCAAAATGTGATCCATCGCCGCTCTTAGTAACTGGCATATATATATTCGGTTTAAAGATTCTTAAATTCAAACTGCGAAAACGTGCAGAGAGCGAGAATTTAGCTCCAAAATATTGCTCAAGCGTCTAATTTGAGATGTTTGGGATATTTTGAAACTGCAGAGGGGTTTGCGCAAATTGTGACCCATCGCCGCTCTCAGTAATTGGAATATTTTCGGTATAAAAAGTCGTAATTTCAAACGGCGAATACGTGCAGAGAGCCATAATTTGGCTACAAAATATGGCTCAAGAATCGAATTTGGGATGGTTTGGGATATTTTCAAAACTGCAAGGTGGGCTTGGGCAAACTGTAACCCATCGCCGCTCTCAGTAATTGGCATATTTTCAGTAACAAATCGTAATTTAAAACTGCGAATACGTGTAGAGAGCCAGAATATGGCTCGAAAATATGGCACAAGCGTCGAATTTGGGATGTTTGGGATATTTTGAAAACTGCAGGGAGTGTTTGGGCAAAATGTGATCCATCGCTGCTTTCAGTAACTGGCATATTTTCGGTATAAAAAGTCGTAATTTCAAACTGCGAATACGTACACAGAGCCAGAATTTGGCTCCAAAATATGGCTCAAGCGATGAATTTGGGATGTTTGGAATATTTTGAAAACTGCACGGAAGATTTGGGCAAAATGTGATCCATCGCTGCTTTCAGTAACTGGCATATTTTCGGTATAAAAAGTAGTATTTTCAAACTGCGAATACGTGCAGAGAGCCAGAATTTAGCTCCTAAATATGGCTCAAGCGTCGAATTTGGGATGTTTGGGATATTTTGAAAACTGCTGGGATGGTTTGGGCAAAATATGATCCATCGCCGCTTTCAGTAATTGGCATATTTTCGGTTTAAAAATTCGTAATTTCAAACTGCGAATACGTGCAGAGAGCGAAAATTTGGCTCCAAAATATGGCTCAAGCGTCAAAATTGGGATGGTTTGGGATATTTTCAAAACTGCAGGGAGGGTCTTGGCAAAATGTGATCCATCGCCGCTCTTAGTAATTGACATATTTTCTTTATAAAAAGTCTTAATTTCAAACAGCGAATACGTGCAGTGAGCCAGAATTTGGCTCCAAAATATGGCTCAAGCGTCGAATTTGGGATGTTTGGGATATTTTGAAAATTGCAGGGGGGTTTTGGACAAACTGTGTCCCATCCAGGCTCCCAGTAATTGGCATCTATTCGGTTTAAATATTCGTAAATTCAAACTGCGAAAACGTGCAGAGAGCGAGAATTTAGCTCCAAAATATGGCTCAAGCGTCAAAATTGTGATGGTTTGGGATATTTTCAAAATTGCAGGGAGGGTTTCGGCAAACAGTGAACCATCGCCGCTCTCAGTAATTGGCATATTTTCGGTATAATATTCGTAATTTCAAACTGCGAATATGTGTAGAGAGCCAGAATTTGGCTCCAAATACTGGCTCAAGCGGCGAATTTGGGATGTTCGGGATATTTTCAAAACTGCAGGGAGGGTTTGGGCAAAATGTGATCCTTCGCCGCTTTCAAACACTGGCATATTTTCGGAACAAAAAGTCGTAATTTCATTCTGCGAATACGTGCTGAGAGCCAGTATTTGGCTCAAAAACATGGTTCAAGATTCGAATTTGGGATGTTTGGGATATTATGAAAACTGCAGGGAGGGTTTGGGCAAAATGTGATCCATCGCCGCTCTCAGTTACTGGCATATTTTCGGTATAAAAATTCGTAATTTCAAACTGCGAAATCTTGCAGAGAGCCAGAATTTTATCCAAAATATGGCTCAAGGGTCGAATTTGGGATGTTAGGGATATTTTGAAAACTGCAGGGTGGGTGTTCGCAAAATGTGACCCATCGCCGCTCACAGTAATTGGCATATTTTCGGTATAAAAATTCGTATTTTCAAAACGCGAATACGTGCAGAGAGCCAGAATTTGCCTCCAAAATATGGCTCAAGCGTCGAATTTGGGATGTTTGAGATATTTTAAAAACTGCAGGGAGAGTTTGGTAAAAATGTGATCCATCGCCGCTTTCAGTAATTGGCATATTTTCTGTATAAAAAGTCGCAATTTCAAACTGCGAATACGTGTAAAAAGCCAGAATTTGGCTCCAAAATATGGCTCAAGCGTCGAATTTGGGATGTTTGGGATATTTTGAAACCTGCACGGAGGGTTTGGGCAAAATATGATCCATCGCCGCTTTCAGTTACTGGCATATTTTCGGTGTGAAAAGTCGTAATTTCATACTGCAAATACGTGTAGAGAGCCAGAATTTGGCTCAGAAATATAACTCAAGCTTTGAATTTGGGATGTTTGGAATATTTTGAAAACTTCAGGGAGGGTTAGGGCTAAATGTGATCTATCGCTGCTCACAGTAATTGGCATATTTTCGGTTTAAAAATTCGTAATTTCAAACTACGAATACGTGCAGAGAGAGAAAATTTCGCTCCAAAATATGGCTCAAGCGTCAAATTTGGGATGGTTTGGGATGTTTTCAAAACTGCAGGGTGGGTTTAGGCAAACGGTGACCCATCGCCGCTCTCAGTAATTGGCATATTTTCGGTATAAAATTCGTAATTTCAGACTGCGAATACGTGTAGAGAGCCAAAATTTGGCTCCAAATAATGGCTCAAGCGTCGAATTTGGGATGTTTGAGATATTTTGAAAACTGCAGGGAGGGTTTGGGCAAAATGTGATCCATCATCGCTTTCAATAACTGGCATATTTTCGGTATAAAAAGTCGTAATTTCATACTGCGAATACGTACAGAGAGCCAGAATTTGGGTCCAAAATATGGTTCAAGCTTCGAATTTGGGATGTTTGGAATAATTTGTCAACTGCAGGGGGAAACTGTGCAAAATGTAACCCATCGCTGCTAAGAGAAATTTGCATATTTTCGGTATATAAATTCGTAATTTCAAACGGCAAATACGCATAGAGAACCACAATTTGGCTCTAAAATATATCTCAAGCGTCGAATTTTGGATGTTTCGGATATTTTGAAAACTGCAGGGAGGGTTTGGGCAAAATATGATCAATCGCTGCTCACAGTAATTGGCATATTTTCGGTATAAAAAGTCGTAATTTTAAACTGCGAATACGTGCAGAGAGCCAGAATTTGGCTCCAAAATATGGCTCATGGCTCGAATTTGGGATGTTTGGGATATTTTGTAAACTACCGGGGAGGGATTGGGCCAAATTTGACCCATCGCCGCTCTAAGTAATTGGCATATTTTCGGTATAAAACGTAGTAATTTCAAACTAAGAATACGTGCAGAGAGCCAGAATTTGCCTCCAAAGTATGGCTAAAGAGTCGAAATTGGGATTTTTTGGATATTTAAAAAATTTCAGGGAGGATTTGGGCAAAATGTGATCAATCGCTGCTTTCAATAATTGGCATATTTTCTGTATAAAAAGTCGTAATTTCAAACTGCGAATACGTGCAGAGAGCCAGAATTTGCCTCCAAAATATGGCTCAAGCGTCAAATTTGGGATATTTGGGATATTTTAAAAACTGCAGGGAGAGTTTGGGAAAAATGTGATCCATCGCCGCTCCCTGTAAATGGCATATATTCTGTTTAAAAAGTCGTAATTTCAAACTACGAATACGTGCAGAGAGCGAGAATTTGGCTCCAAAATATTGCTCAAGCGTCGAATTTAGGACGTTTGGGATATTTTTGAAACTGCAGGCGAGTTTGGGCGTTAAATCTCAGTATTTTAACGAGAAACAAATAGTTGATTAAAAATAAAGTATTTATTGTTAATTTCTAATCAATTATGTGTTTGCATCATTTTTATCGTATATTTAATGAATTAATAACAATAAAATGAAAATTCACAAAAACGTGGAAAAACGGCAAAATATTGCCTAATTTGATGATATTTTGTTCATATCACATGAAGGAAAAGGGGATGATAAACGTCAAAATATTGCTAAATTCGATGATTTTTAGTACGAAACAAATTGCAAGAAAACATGCTTAAAATGCAATATTATGCGAAATTCTGAGATATGAAGGCCAAGTCACATATCGTGAGAAAACATGAAGTATTATCGAAATATTGGTAAAAACAAATATATTTGCCTAAAATCACACTACATGAAAAACGTTAAAAAGTCACTATTTTACCAAATTTGAGGATTTTAACTTCAAATCATAGAGCGTGGTTTCGTATTATTTAGATCCAAGAAACGACATATGACAATGTTGTTTCCAATACAAATGATAAAAATCAATGTGTTTCATTAGAATTAACTAAAATGATCATGATTTTTCGCTTATATTACCGATGGAAGGTGTACAAGTAAAACCGCTTTAATCCGGCTGAAACGTCGATATATGCAATAAAAACAGAACTTCTCCTCTTTTCAATATCTTACTCAGTATTTTAACGAGAAACAAATAGTTGATTGAAAATGAAGTATTTATTGTTAATTTCTAATCAATTATGTGTTTGCATCTTTTTTATCGTATATTTAATGAATTATTAACAATAAACTGAAAATTCACAAAAACGTGGAAAAACGGCAAAATATTGCCGTATTCGATGATATTTTCCTTATATCACATAAAGGAAAAAAGGATGATAAGCGTCAAAATATTGCTAAATTCGATGATTTTTAGTACAAAACCAAACGCAAGAAAACTCGCTTAAAATGCAATATTATGCGAAATTCTGAGATTTAAATTCCAAATCACATATCGTGATACTACATGAAGTAGTATCGAAATATTGGTAGAAACAAATATATTTACGTAAAATCACACTACATGAAAAACGTGAAAAAAGTCACTATTTTACCAAATTTGAGGATTTTATCTTCAAATCATAGAGCGAGGTTTCGTATTAATTAGATCCAAGAAAAGACATATGACAATGTTGTTTGCAATACAAATGATAAAAATCAATGTGTTTTCATTGGAATTAACCTCTGCATCCCTCTCTTGAGCCTATTCATCCCTCTCTTGAGCCTATGCATCCCTCTCTTGAGCGTCTGCATCACTATCTTAAGCCTCTGCATCACTCTCGTAATCCTCTGAATCACTCTCTTGAGCCTCTCTATCACTCTCTTGAGCCCCTGCATCCCTCTATTGAGCCTCTGCATCCCTCTTTTGAGCCTCTGCATCACTTTCTTTAGCCTCTGCATCCATTTCTTGAGCCTCTGCATCTCTCTCTTGAACTCCTGCATCCCTCGCATGAGCCTTTGCATCCCTCTCTTGAGCCTCTGCATCACTCTCAAGAGCCTATGCATCCCTCTCTTGTGCCTCTGCATCCCTCATTTGAGCCTCTGCATACCTCTCTTGAGCCCCTGCATCCCTCTCCTGAGCCTCTGCATCCCTTTCTTGAGCCTCTGCATCCCTCTCTTGAGCCTCTACATCACTCTCTTCAGCCTCTGCATCCCTCTCTTGAGCCTCTGCATCACTCTCTTGAGCCTCTGCATCACTCTCTTGAGCCTCTACGTCCCTCTCTTGAGCCTCTGCATCCCTCTCTTAAGCCTCTGCATCACTCTCTTAAGCCTCTGCATCACTCTCTAGAGCCTCTGCATCGCTCTCTTAAGCCTCTTCTTCCCTCTCTTGATCCTCTGCATCACTTTCTTGAGCCTCTGCACCACTCTCTTAGGCATCTGCATTACTCTCGTAAGCCTCTGCATCACTCTCTAAAGCCTCTGTATCACTCTCGTAATCCTCTGAATCACTCTCTTGAGCCTCTTTATCACTCTCTTGAGCCTCTTTATCACTCTTGAGCCCTTGCATCCCTCTATTGAGCCTCTGCATCACTCTCTTGAGCCTCTGCATCACCCTCTTAAGCCTCTGTATCCCTCTTTTGAGCCTCTGCATCACTTTGTTAAGCCTCTGCATACCTCTCTTGAGCCCCTGCATCCCTCTCATGAGCCTTAGCATCCCTCTCTCGGGCCTTTGCATCACTAGCTTAAGCCTCTGCATCACTCTCTTGAGCCTCTGCATCACTCTCAAGAGCCTATGCATCCCTCTCTTGAACCTCTGCATCCCTCTCTTGAGCCTATTCATCCCTCTCTTGAGCCTATGCATCCCTCTCTTGAGCCTCTGCCCCACTCACTTAAGCCTTTGCATCACTCTCGTAAGCCTCTGCATCACTCTCTTAAGCCTCTGCATCACTCTCGTAATCCTCTGAATCACTCTCTTGAGCCTCTCTATCACTCTCTTGAGCCCCTGCATCCCTCTATTGAGCCTCTGCATCACTCTTTTGAGGCTCTGCATCACTTTCTTAATCCTCTGCATCCTTTTCTTGAGCCTCTGCATCTCTCTCTTGAACTCCTGCATCCCTCGCATGAGCCTTTGATTATGATCATTTTAGTTAATTCTAATGAAAACACATTGATTTTTATCATTTGTATTGGAAACAACATTGTCATATGTCCTTTTACGTATACATCTTCCATCGGTATTATAAGCGGAAAATTATGATCATTTTAGTTAAGTCTAATGAAAACACATTGATTTTTATCATTTGTATTGGAAACAACATTGTCATATGTCCTTTCTTGGATCTAAATAATACGAAACCTCGCTCTATGATTTGAAGTTAAAATCCTCAAATTTAGTAAAATAGTGACTTTTTTCACGTTTTTCATGTAGTGTGATTTTACGTAAATATATACGTTTTTACCAAAATTTCGATACTACTTCATGTAGTATCACGATATGTGATTTGGCCTTCAAATCTCAGAATTTCGCATAATTTTGCATTTTAAGCGAGTTTTCTTGCGTTTGATTTTGTACAAAAAATCATCGAATTTAGCAATATTTTGACGTTTATCGTCCCCTCTTCCTTTATGTTATATAAACAAAATATTATCGAATTAGGCAGTATTTTGCCGTTTTTCCACGATTTTGTGAATTTTATTTTCATTGTTATTAATTCATTAAATATACGATAAAAATAATGCAAACACATAATTGATTAGAAATTAACAATAAATACTTCATTTTCAATCAACTATTTGTTTCTCGTTAAAACACTGAGTAAGATATTGAAAAGGGGAGAAGTTCTGTTTTTATTGCATATATCAACGTTTCTGCCAGATTAGACCGGTTTTACGTGTATATCTTCCATCTGTAATATAAGCGGAAAATCAGGATCATTTTAGTTAATTCTAATGAAAACACATTTATTTTTATCATTTGTATTAAAAACAACATTGTCATATGTCTTTTCTAGGATCTAAATAATACGAAACCTCGCTCTATGATTTGAAGTTAAAATCCTCAAATTTGGAAAAATAGTGACTTTTTTCACGTTTTTCATGTTGTGTGATTTTACGTAAATATATTCGTTTTTGCCAATATTTCGATAATACTTCATGTTTTCTTACGATAAGTGATTTGGCCTTCATATCTCAGAATTTCGCATAATATTGCATTTTAAGCAAGTTTTCTTGCGTTTGGTTTTGTACTAACAATCATCGAATTTAGCAATATTTTGACGTTTATCATCCTCTTTTCCTTTAAGTGATATAAAGAAAATATTATCGAATTAGGCAATATTTTGCAGTTTTTCCACGTTTTTGTGAATTTTTATTTTATTGTTATTAATTCATTAAATATACGATAAAAATGATGCAAACACATAATTATTAGAAATTAACAATAAATACTTTATTTTCAATCAACTATTTGTTTCTCGTTAAAATACTGAGTAAGATATTGAAAATTGGAGAGGTTCTGTTTTTATTGCATATATAGACGTTTCAGCCGGATTAGAGCGGTTTTACGTATGCATCTTCCATCGGTAATATAAGCGGAAAATCATGATCATTTTAGTTAATTCTAATGAAAACACATTGATTTTTATCATTTGTATTGGAAACAACATTGCCATATGTCCTTTCTTGGATCTAAATAATACGAAACCTCGCTCTATGATTTGAAGTTAAAATCCGCAAATTTGGTAAAATAGTGACTTTTTCACGTTTTTCATGTAGTGTGATTTTACCTAAATATATACGTTTTTACCAAAATTTCGATACTACTTCATGTAGTATCACGATATGTGATTTGGCCTTCAAATCTCAGAATTTCGCATAATTTTGCATTTTAAGCGAGTTTTCTTGCGTTTGGTTTCGTACAAAAATCATCAAATTTAGCAATATTTTGACTTTTATCGTCCCCTCTTCCTTTATGTGATATAAACAAAATATCATCGAATTAGGCAATATTTTGCCGTTTTTCCACGTTTTTGTGAATTTTAATTTCATTGTTATTAATTCATTAAATATACGATAAAAATGATGCAAACACATAGTTGATTAGAAATTAACAATAAATACTTTATTTTTAATCAACCATTTGTTTCTCGTGAAAATACTGAGTACGATATTGAAAAGGGGAGAAGTTCTGTTTTTATTGCATATATCGACGTTTCAGCCGGATTAGAGCGGTTTTACGTATACATCTTCCATCGGTAATATAAGCGGAAAATTATGATCATTTTAGTTAATTCTAATGAAAACACATTGATTTTTATCATTTGTATTGGAAACAACAATGTCATATGTCTTTTCTAGGATCTAAATAATACGAAACCTCGCTCTATGATTTTGAAGTTAAAATCCTCAAATTTGGTAAAATAGTGACTTTTTTCACGTTTTTCATGTAGTGTGATTTTACGTAAATATATTCGTTTTTACCAATATTTCGATACCACTTCATGTAGTATCACGATATGTGATTTAGCCTTCAAATTTCAGAATTTCGAATAATATTGCATTTTAAGCATGTTTTCTTGCAATTTGTTTCGTACTAAAAATCATCGAATTTAGCAATATTTTGACGTTTATCATCCCCTTTTCCTTTATGTGATATAAAGAAAATATCATCGAATTAGGCAATATTTTGCCGTTTTTCCACGTTTTTGTGAATTTTCAGTTTATTGTTATTAATTCATTAAATATACGATAAAAATGATGCAAACACATAATTGATTAGAAATTAACAATAAATACTTTATTTTCAATCAACTATTTGTTTCTCGTTAAAATACTGAGTAAGATATTGAAAATTGGAGAGGTTCTGTTTTTATTGCATATATCGACGTTTCAGCCGGATTAGAGCGGTTTTACGTATACATCTTCCATCGGTAATATAAGCGGAAAATCATGATCATTTTAGTTAATTCTAATGAAAATACATTGATTTTTTATCATTTGTAAAATTCTCGCTCTCTGCACGTATTCGTAGTTTGAAATTACGACTTTTTAAACAGAAAATATGCCATTTACAGGGAGCGGCGATGGATCACATTTTTCCCAAACTCTCCCTGCAGTTTTTAAAATATCCCAAACATCCCAAATTCGACTGCAGAGAGCCATATACTGAGCCATATTTTGGATTCAAATTCTGGCTCTCTGCACGTATTCGCAGTTTGAAATTACGACTTTTTATACAGAAAATATGCCAATTATTGAAAGCAGCGATTGATCACATTTTGCCCAAATCCTCCTTGAAATTTTTTAAATATCCAAAAAATCCCAATTTCAACTCTTGAGCCATACTTTGGAGGCAAATTCTGGCTCACTGCACATATTCTTAGTTTGAAATTACTACTTTTTATACCGAAAATATGCCAATTTTTAAGAGCGGCGATGGGTCAAATTTTGCACAATCCCTCCAAAATATTGGAAGGATTAAAATATAAATAAATACAAAATATCCCAAACATCCCAAATCCGAGCCATGAGCCATATTTTGGAGCCAAATTCTGGCTCTCTGCACGTATTTGCAGTTTAAAATTACGACTTTTTATACCGAAAATATGCCAATTACTGAGAGCAGCGATTGATCATATTTTGCCCAAACCCTCCCTGTAATTTTCAAAATATCCCAAACATCCCAAATTCGACGCTTGAGATATATTTTGGAACCAAATTGTGGTTCTCTATGCGTATTTGCCGTTTGAAATTACGACTTTTTATACCGAAAATATGCAAATTTCTCTTAGCAGCGATGGGTTACATTTTGCACAGTCTCCCCCTGCAGTTGACAAATTATTCCAAACATCCCAAATTCAAAGCTTGAACCATATTTTGGAGCCAAATTCTGGCTCTCTGCACGTATTCGCAGTATGAAATTACGACTTTTTGTACCGAAAATATGCCAGTTATTGAAAGCGATGATGGATCACATTTTGCCCAAACCCTCCCTGCAGTTTTCAAAATATCCCAAACATCCCAAATCCGACGCTTGAGCCATTATTTGGAGCCAAATTTTGGCTCTCTACACGTATTCGCGGTCTGAAATTACGAATTTTATACCGAAAATATGCCAATTACTGAGAGCGGCGATGGGTCACCGTTTGCCAAAACCCACCCTGCAGTTTTGAAAACATCCCAAACCATCCCAAATTTGACGCTTGAGCCATATTTTGGAGAGAATTTTTCTCTTTATGCACGTATTCGTAGTTTGAAATTACGAATTTTTAAACCGAAAATATGCTGTGAGCAGCGATAAATCACATTTTGCCCTAACCCTCCCTGAAGTTTTCAAAATATTCCAAACATCCCAAATTCAATTCATCTCCTTTTCCTTCATGTGATTTAAACAAAATATCATCGAATTAGGCAATATTTTGCCGTTTTCCACGTTTTTGTGAATTTTCCGTCCATGGGTTTTAATTCATATATATACGATAAAAATGATGCAAACACATAATTGATTAGATAATAACCTTAAATACTTCATTTTCAATCAACTATTTCTTTCTCGTTAAAATACTAAATAAGATATTGAAAGGGGGAGAAGTTCTGATTTTATTGCATATACCGACGTTTCAGCCGGAATGGAGCGGTTTTCGTGTACATCTTCCATTGGTAATATAAACGGAAAATCAGGAACATTTTAGTTAATTCTAATGAAAACACAATGATTTTTATCATTTGTATTGGAAACAACATTGTCATATGTCTTTTCTTGGATCTAAATAATACGAAACCTCGCTCTATGATTTGAAGGTAAAATCCTCAAATATGGTAAAATAGTAACTTTTTCACGTTAATCATGTAGTTTGATATTGCGCAAATATATTCATTTTTACCAATAATCCGATACTATTTCATGTAGTATCACGATATATGATTTGCCCTTCAAATCTCAGAATTTCGCGTAATATTGCATTTTAAGCAAGTTTTCATGCATTTTGTTTCGTACGAAAAATCATCGAATTTAGCAATATTTTGACGTTTATCATCCCCTTTTCCTTCATGTGATTTAAACAAAATATCATCGAATTAGGCAATATTTTGCCGTTTTCCACGTTTTTGTGAATTTTCAGTCCATGGGTATTAATTCATATATATACGATAAAAATGATGCAAACACATAATTGATTAGATAATAACCTTAAATACTTCATTTTCAATCATCTATTTGTTTCTCATTAAAATACTGAGTAACATATTGAAAAGGGGAGAAGTTCGGTTTTTATTGCATATATCGACGTTTCAGCCGGATTAGAGCGGTTTTACGTGTACATCTTCCCTCGTTAATATAAACGGAAAATCAAGAACATTTTAGTTATTTCTAATGAAAACACATTGTTTTTTATCATTTGTATTGGAAACAACATTGTCATATGTCTTTTCTTTTATCTAAAAAATACGAAACCTCGCTCTATGATTTGAAGTTAAAATCCTCAAATATTATTATATAGTGACTTTTTTCACGTTTTTCATGTAGTTTGATATTACGTAAATATATTCATTTTTACCAATATTTCGATACTATTTCATGTAGTATCACGATATGTGGTTTGGCCTTCAAATCACAGAATTTCGCATAATATTGCATTTTAAGCAAGTTTTCTTGCATTTTGTTTCGTACGAAAAATCATCGAATATAGCAATATTTTGACGTTTATCATCTCCTTTTCCTTCATGTGATTTAAACAAAATATCATCGAATTAGGCAATATTTAGCCGTTTTCCACGTTTTTGTGAATTTTCAGTCCATGGGTTTTAATTCATATATATACGATAAAAATGATGCAAACACATAATTGATTAGATAATAACCTTAAATACTTCATTTTCAATCAACTATTTCTTTCTCGTTAAAATACTGAGTAAGATATTGAAAGGGGGAGAAGTTCTGATTTTATTGCATATACCGACGTTTCAGCCGGAACAGAGCGGTTTTCGTGTACATCTTCCATTGGTAATATAAACGGAAAATCAGGAACATTTTAGTTAATTCTAATGAAAACACTTTGATTTTTATCATTTGTATTGGAAACAACATTGTCATATGTCTTTTCTTGGATCCAAATAATACGAAACCTCGCTCTATGATTTGAAGTTAAAATCCTCAAATATGGTTAAATAGTGACTTTTTTCACGTTTTTCATGTAGTTTGATATTACGTAAATATATTCATTTTTACCAATATTTCGATACTATTTCATGTAGTATCACGATATGAGATTTGGCCTTGAAATTTCAGAATTTCGCATAATATTGCATTTTAAGCAAGTTTTCTTGCATTTTGTTTCGTACGAAAAATCATCGAATTTAGCAATATTTTGACGTTTATCATCTCCTTTTCCTTCATGTGATTTAAACAAAATATCATCGAATTAGGCAATATTTAGCCGTTTTCCACGTTTTTGTAAATTTTCAGTCCATGGGTTTTAATTCATATATATACGATAAAAATGATGCAAACACATAATTGATTAGATAATAACCTTAAATACTTCATTTTCAATCAACTATTTCTTTCTCGTTAAAATACTGAGTAAGATATTGAAAGGGGGAGAAGTTCTGATTTTATTGCATATACCGACGTTTCAGCCGGAACAGAGCGGTTTTCGTGTACATCTTCCATTGGTAATATAAACGGAAAATCAGGAACATTTTAGTTAATTCTAATGAAAACACTTTGATTTTTATCATTTGTATTGGAAACAACATTGTCATATGTCTTTTCTTGGATCCAAATAATACGAAACCTCGCTCTATGATTTGAAGTTAAAATCCTCAAATATGGTTAAATAGTGACTTTTTTCACGTTTTTCATGTAGTTTGATATTACGTAAATATATTCATTTTTACCATTATTTCGATACTATTTCATGTAGTATCACGATATGTGATTTGGCCTTCAAATCTCAGAATTTCGCATAATATTGCATTTTAAGCAAGTTTTCTTGCATTTTGTTTCGTACGAAAAATCATCGAATTTAGCAATATTTTGACGTTTATCATCCCCTTTTCCTTCATGTTATTTAAACAAAATATCATCGAATTAGGCAATATTTTGCCGTTTTCCACGTTTTTGTGAATTTTCCGTCCATGGGTATTAATTCATATATATACGATAAAAATGATGCAAACACATAATTGATTAGATAATAACCTTAAATACTTCATTTTCAATCATCTATTTGTTTCTCGTTAAAATACCGAGTAAATTATTGAAAAGGGGAGAAGTTCTGTTTTTATTGCATATATCGACGTTTCAGCCGGAATAGAGCGATTTTCGTGTACATCTTCCATCGGTAATATAAACGGAAAACCAGGAACATTTTAGTTAATTCTAATGAAAACACTTTGATTTTTATCATTTGTATTGGAAACAACATTGTCATATGTCTTTTCTTGGATCCAAATAATACGAAACCTCGCTCTATGATTTAAAGTTAAAATCCTCAAATATGGTTAAATAGTGACTTTTTTCACGTTTTTCATGTAGTTTGATATTACGTAAATATATTCATTTTTACCATTATTTCGATACTATTTCATGTAGTATCACGATATGTGATTTGGCCTTAAAATCTCAGAATTTCGCATAATATTGCATTTTAAGCAAGTTTTCTTGCATTTTGTTTCGTACGAAAAATCATCGAATTTAGCAATATTTTGACGTTTATCATCCTCTTTTCCTTCATGTGATTTAAACAAAATATCATCGAATTAGGCAATATTTTGCCGTTTTCCACGTTTTTGTGAATTTTCAGCCCATGGGTAGAAAAGACATATGATTCATATATATACGACAAAAATGATGCAAACACATAATTGATTAGAAAATAAACTTAAATACTTCATTTTCAATCATCTATTTGTTTCTCGTTAAAATACTGAGTAAGATATTGAAAAGGGGAGAAGTTCTGTTTTTATTGCATGCATTTATTGTACGTTTCAGCTGGAATAGAGCGGTTTTACGTGTTTATCTTCCATCAGTAATATAAACGGAAAATCAGGAACATTTTAGTTAATTCTAATGAAAACACTTTGATTTTTATCATTTGTATTGGAAACAACATTGTCATATGTCTTTTCTTAGATCTAAATAACACGAAACCTCGCTCTATGATTCTAAGTTAAAATCCTCAAATATGGTTAAATAGTGACTTTTTTCACGATTTTCATGTAGTTTGATATTACGTAAATATATTCATTTTTACCAATATTTCGATACTATTTCATGTCGTATTACGATATGTGATTTGGCCTTGAAATCTCAGAATTTCGCATAATATTGCATTTTAAGCAAGTTTTCTTGCATTTTGTTTCGTACGAAAAATCATCGAATATAGCAATAATTTGACGTTTATCATCTCCTTTTGCTTCGTGTGATTTAAACAAAATATCATCGAATTAAGCAATATTTTGCCGTTTTCCACTTTTTTGTGACTTTTCAGTCCATGGGTTTTAATTCATATATATACGATAAAAATGATGCAAACACATAATTGATTAGATAATAACCTTAAATACTTCATTTTCAATCAACTATTTCTTTCTCGTTAAAATACTACGTAAGATATTTAAAGGGGAGAAGTTCTGATTTTATTGCATATATCGACGTTTCAGCCGGAATAGAGCGGTTTTCGTGTACATCTTCCATCGGTAATATAAACGGAAAATCAGGAACATTTTAGTTAATTCTAATGAAAACACATTGATTTTTATCATTTGTATTGGAAACAACATTGACATATGTCTTTTCTTGGATCTAAATAATACGAAACCTCGCTCAATGATTTGAAGGTAAAATCCTCAAATATGGTAAAATAGTAACTTTTTCACGTTAATCATGTAGTTTGATATTACGCAAATATATTCATTTTTACCAATATTCCGATACTATTTCATGTAGTATCACGATATGTGATTTGCCCTTCAAAGATATGCGTTTTCAAGATATGTGATTTGGCCTTGAAATCTCAGAATTTCGCATAATATTGCATTTTAAGCAACTTTTCTTGCATTTTGTGCGTTTCTGCGTTTTCAAGATATGTGATTTGGCCTTGAAATCTCAGAATTTCGCATAATATTGCATTTTAAGCAAGTTTTCTTGCATTTTGTTTCGTACGAAAAATCATCGAATTTAGCAATATTTTGACGTTTATCATCCCCTTTTCCTTCATGTGATTTAAACAAAATATCAACGAATTAGGCAATATTTTGCCGTTTTCCACGTTTTTGTGAATTATCAGTTCATGGGTATTAATTCATATATATACGATAAAAATGATGCAAACACATAATTGATTAGATAATAACCTTAAATACTTCATTTTCAATCATCAATTTGTTTCTCGGTAAAATACTGAGTAAGATATTGAAAATGGGAGAAGTTCGGTTTTTATTGCATATATCGACGTTTCAGCCGGATTAGAGCGGTTTTACGTGTACATCTTCCCTCGTTAATATAAACGGAAAATCAAGAACATTTTAGTTATTTCTAATGAAAACACATTGTTTTTTATCATTTGTATTGGAAACAACATTGTCATATGTCTTTTCTTGGATCTAAATAATACGAAACCTCGCTCTATGATTTGAAGGTGAAATCCTAAAATATGGTAAAATAGTAACTTTTTCACGTTAATCATGTAGTTTGATATTACGCAAATATATTCATTTTTACCAATATTCCGTTACTATTTCATGTAGTATCACGATATATGATTTGCCCTTCAAATCTCAGAATTTCGCGTAATATTGCATTTTAAGCAAGTTTTCTTGCATTTTGTTTCGTACGAATAATCATCGAATTAAGCAATATTTTAACGTTTATCATCTCCTTTTCCTTCATGTGATTTAAACAAAATATCATCGAATTAGGCAATATTTTGCCGTTTTCCACGTTTTTGTGAATTTTCCGTCCATGGGTTTTAATTCATATATATACGATAAAAATTAAGCAAACACATAATTGATTAGATAATAACCTTAAATACTTCATTTTCAATCAACTATTTCTTTCTCGTTAAAATACTAAATAAGATATTGAAAGGGGGAGAAGTTCTGATTTTATTGCATATACCGACGTTTCAGCCGGAATGGAGCGGTTTTCGTGTACATCTTCCATTGGTAATATAAACGGAAAATCAGGAACATTTTAGTTAATTCTAATGAAAACACAATGATTTTTATCATTTGTATTGGAAACAACATTGTCATATGTCTTTTCTTGGATCTAAATAATACGAAACCTCGCTCTATGATTTGAAGGTAAAATCCTCAAATATGGTAAAATAGTAACTTTTTCACGTTAATCATGTAGTTTGATATTGCGCAAATATATTCATTTTTACCAATAATCCGATACTATTTCATGTAGTATCACGATATATGATTTGCCCTTCAAATCTCAGAATTTCGCGTAATATTGCATTTTAAGCAAGTTTTCATGCATTTTGTTTCGTACGAAAAATCATCGAATTTAGCAATATTTTGACGTTTATCATCCCCTTTTCCTTCATGTGATTTAAACAAAATATCATCGAATTAGGCAATATTTTGCCGTTTTCCACGTTTTTGTGAATTTTCAGTCCATGGGTATTAATTCATATATATACGATAAAAATGATGCAAACACATAATTGATTAGATAATAACCTTAAATACTTCATTTTCAATCATCTATTTGTTTCTCGTTAAAATACTGAGTAACATATTGAAAAGGGGAGAAGTTCGGTTTTTATTGCATATATCGACGTTTCAGCCGGATTAGAGCGGTTTTACGTGTACATCTTCCCTCGTTAATATAAACGCAAAATCAAGAACATTTTAGTTATTTCTAATGAAAACACATTGTTTTTTATCATTTGTATTGGAAACAACATTGTCATATGTCTTTTCTTTTATCTAAAAAATACGAAACCTCGCTCTATGATTTGAAGTTAAAATCCTCAAATATTATTATATAGTGACTTTTTTCACGTTTTTCATGTAGTTTGATATTACGTAAATATATTCATTTTTACCAATATTTCGATACTATTTCATGTAGTATCACGATATGTGGTTTGGCCTTCAAATCACAGAATTTCGCATAATATTGCATTTTAAGCAAGTTTTCTTGCATTTTGTTTCGTACGAAAAATCATCGAATATAGCAATATTTTGACGTTTATCATCTCCTTTTCCTTCATGTGATTTAAACAAAATATCATCGAATTAGGCAATATTTAGCCGTTTTCCACGTTTTTGTGAATTTTCAGTCCATGGGTTTTAATTCATATATATACGATAAAAATGATGCAAACACATAATTGATTAGATAATAACCTTAAATACTTCTTTTTCAATCAACTATTTCTTTCTCGTTAAAATACTGAGTAAGATATTGAAAGGGGGAGAAGTTCTGATTTTATTGCATATACCGACGTTTCAGCCGGAACAGAGCGGTTTTCGTGTACATCTTCCATTGGTAATATAAACGGAAAATCAGGAACATTTTAGTTAATTCTAATGAAAACACTTTGATTTTTATCATTTGTATTGGAAACAACATTGTCATATGTCTTTTCTTGGATCCAAATAATACGAAACCTCGCTCTATGATTTGAAGTTAAAATCCTCAAATATGGTTAAATAGTGACTTTTTTCACGTTTTTCATGTAGTTTGATATTACGTAAATATATTCATTTTTACCAATATTTCGATACTATTTCATGTAGTATCACGATATGAGATTTGGCCTTGAAATTTCAGAATTTCGCATAATATTGCATTTTAAGCAAGTTTTCTTGCATTTTGTTTCGTACGAAAAATCATCGAATTTAGCAATATTTTGACGTTTATCATCCCCTTTTCCTTCATGTTCAGGATATTTTGAAAACGGCAAGGGATTTTGGGCAAAATGTAACCCATCGCCGCTTTCAGTAATTGGCATATTTTCGGTATAAAAAGTCGTAATTTCAAACTGCGAATACGTGCAGAGAGCCAGAGTTTGGCTCCAAAATATGACTCAAGGGGTCGAATTTGGGATGCTTGGGATATTTTGAAAACTGCAAGGAGAATTTGTGCAAAATACGATCCATCGCCGCTTTCAGTAATTGGCATACTTTCGGTATAAAAGAACGTAATTAAAAACTGCGAATACATGCAGAGAGCCAGAATTTGGTTCCAAAATATGGCTCAAGCGTCGAATTTGGGATGTTTGGGATATTTTGAAAACTGTAGGTTGGGTTTGGGCAAAATGTGATCTATCGCTGCTCTCAGTAATTGGCATATTTTCGATATAAAAAGTCGTTTCTTCAAACTGTGAATACGTGCAGAGAGCGAGAAATTGACTTCAAAATATGACTCAAGCATCGAATTTGGGATGTTTGTGATACTTTAAAAACTGCCTTGAGGGATTGGGCAAAATGTGACCCATCGCTGCTATAAGTAATTGGCAAATTTTCGGTATAAAGAGAAGTAATTTCAAACTAGAGGGGCTTTGGGCAGAATGTGACACATCGCCGCTCTCAGTATTTAGCATATTTTCGGTATAAAAAGTCGTAATTTCAAACTGCGAATACGTGCAGAGAGCCAGAATTTGGCTCCAAAATATTACTCAAGGGTTGCATTTGGAATGTAAGGGATATTTTGAAAACTGCAGGGAGAATTTGTGCCAAATGTGATCCATCGCCGCTTTCAGTAATTAGCATACTTTCGGTATAAAAAGACGTAATTTCAAACTGCGAACACGTGCAGAGAGCCAGAATTTGGCTCCAAAAAATTTCTCACTCGTCGGACTTTGAATGTTTGGGATATTTTGAAAACTGCAGGGTGGTTAGGGCAATATGTGACCCATCGCCGTTCTCAGTAATTAACATATTTTTGGTTTAAAAAGTCGTAATTTTAAACTTCGAACACCTGCAGAGAATCATAATTTTCCTTCAAAATATGGCTCAAGGGTCGAATTTGAGATGTTTGGGACATTTTGAAAGCTGCAGGGGGGTTTGGGCAAAATGTGTTCCATCGCCGCTCTCAGTAACTGGCATATTTTCAGTATAAAAAGTCGTAATTTCACACTGCAAATACGTGTAGAGAGGAAGAATTTGGCTACAAAATATGGCTCAAGGGTCGAATTTGGGATGTTTGGGATATTTTGAAAACTGCAGGGAGGGTTTGGGCAAAATGCGATCCATCGCTGCTTTCAGTAATAGGCAAATATTCGGTATAAAAAGTCGTAATTTCAAACTGCGAGTTCGTGCAGAGAGCACGAATTTGGCTCCAAAATATGGCTCAAGGGTCGAACTTGGGATGTTTGTGATATATTTTAAAACTGCAGGAGAGTTTGTGAAAAATGTGACCAATCGCTGCTCTCAGTAATTAGCATATTTTCGGTATAAAAAGACGTAATTTCAAACTGCGAATACGTGCCGAGAGCCAGAATTTGGTTCCAAAATATGGCTCAAGCGTCGAATTTGGGATGTTTGGGATATTTTGAAAACTGCAGGGAGGGTTTGGGCAAAATGCTATCCATCGTTGCTTGCAGTAATTGGCATATTTACGGTATAAAAATTCGTAATTTCAAATTGCGAATACGGGCAAAGAGCCAGAATTTGGCTCCAAAATACGGCTCAAATGTTGAATTTGGGATGTTTGTGATATATTTTAAAACTGCGGGGGGGGGGGCAAAATGTGATTTATCGCTGTTCTTAGTAATTGGCATATTTTCGGTATAAAAACTCGTAATTTCAAACTGCGAATACGTAAAGAGAGACAGAATTTGGCTCCAAAATATGGCTCAAGCGTCGAATTTGGGATGTTTGATATATTCTAAGAGCTGCAGGGAGGGTATGGGCAAAATGTGACCCATCGACGCTTTCAGTAATTGGCATATTTTCGGTATAAAAAGTCGTAATTTCATACTACGAATACGTGCCGAGAGACAGAATTTGGCTCCAAAATATGGCTCAAGCGTCGAATTTGGGATGTTTGGGATATTTTGAAAACTGCTGGGAGGGTTTGGGCAATATGTGATTCATCGCCGCTCTCAGTAATTGCCATTTTTTCGGTATTAAAATCTTAATTTCAATCTGCGAATACGTGCAGAGAGCCAAAATTTGGCTCCAAAATTTGGTTCAAGCGTCTAATTTGGGATGTTTGAGATATTATGAAAACTGCAGGGAGGGTTTGGGCAAAATGTGATCCATCGCAGCTCTCAGTAATTGGCATATTTTCGGAATAAAAAGTCGAAATTTCAAACTGCGAATACGTGCGAGAGCCAGAATTTGGCTCTAAAATATGGCTCAAGCGTCAAATTTGGGATGTTTGGGATATTTTGTAAACTGCGATTGGGGGTTTTGGCAAAATGTTACCTATCGCAGCTTCGAGAAATAGGCATATTTTCGGTATAAAAACTCGTAATTTCAAACTGCGAATACGTGCCTAGAGCCAGAATTTGGCTCCAAAATATGGCTCAAGCGTCGAATTTGGGATGTTTGGGATATTTTTAAAACTGCAGGGAGGGTTTTGGGCAAAATTCTATCCTATCGCTAGCTTTCAGTAATTGGCATATTTTCGGTATAAAAAGTCGTAATTTCAAACTGCGAATACGTGCAGAGAGCCAGAATTTGGCTCCAAAATATGGCTCAAGTGTTGAATTTGGGATGTTTGTGATATATTTTAAAACTGCAGGGTGGGTTTGGGCAAAATGTGATCCATCGTTGTTCTTAGTAATTGGCATATTTTCGGTATAAAAACTCGTAATTTCAAACTGCGAATACGTAAAGAGAGACAGAATTTGGCTCCAAAATATGGTTCAAGCGTCGAATTTGGGATGTTTAATATATTCTAAAAACTGCAGGGAGGGTATGGGCAAAATGTGACCCATCGACGCTTTCAGTAATTGGCATATTTTCGGTATAAAAAGTCGTAATTTCATACTAGGAATACGTGCCGAGAGACAGAATTGGCCTCCGAAATATGGCTCAAGCGTCGAATTTGGGATGTTTGGGATATTTTGAAAACTGCAGGGAGGGTGTGGGCAGAATGCGATCCATAGCTGCTTTCAGTAATTGGCATATTTTCGGTATAAAAAGTCATAATTTTAATTTTCGAACAAGTGCAGAGAGCCAGAATTTGTCTCCAAAATATTAGCTCAGGGGTCGAATTTGAGATGTTTCGGTTATTTTGAAAACTGCAGGGGTTTGGGCAAAATGTTACCCATCGCTGCTCTCAGTAATTGGCATATTATCGGTATAAAAAGTCGTAATTTCAAACTGCGAATACGTACAGAGAGCCAGAATTTGGCTCCAAAATATGGCTCAAGCGTCAAATTTGGGATGTTTGGGATATTTTGAAAACTGCGATTGGGGGTTTGGGCAAAATGTTACCTATCGCTGCTTTGAGAAATTGGCAGATTTTCGGTATAAAAACTCGTAATTTCAAACTGCGAATACGTGCCGAGAGCCAGAATTTGGCTCCAGAATATGGCTCAAGCGTCGAATTTGGGATGTTTGGGATATTTTGAAAACTGCAGGGAGGGTTTGGGCAAAATGTGATCCATCGCAGCTCTCAGTAATTGGCATATTTTTGGTATAAAAAGTCGAAATTTCAAACTGCGAATACATGCGAGAGCCAGAATTTGGCTCCAAAATATGACTCAAGCGTCAAATTTGGGATGTTTGGGATATTTTGTAAACTGCGATTGGGGTTTGGGCAAAATGTTTTCTATCGCTGCTTTGAGAAATAGGCATCTTTTCGGTATAAAAACTCGTAATTTCAAACTGCGAATACTTACAGAGAGCCAGAATTTGGCTCCAAAATATGGCTCAAGCGTCGAATTTGGGATGTTTGGGATATTTTTAGAACTGCAGGGAGGGTTTGGGCAAAATGCTATCCATCGCTACTTTCAGTAATTGGCATATTTTCATTATAAAAAGTCGTAATTTCGAACTGCGAATACGTGCAGAGAGCCAGATTTTGGCTCCAAAATATGGCTCAAGTGTTGAATTTGGGATGTTTGTGATATATTTTAAAACTGCAGGGGGGGGGGGGCAAAATGTGATCCATCGTTGTTCTTAGTAATTGGCATATTTTCAGTATAAAAACTCGTAATTTCAAACTGCGAATACCTAAAGTGAGACAGAATTTGGGTCCAAAATATAGCTCAATCGTCGAATTTGGGATGTTTGATATATTCTAAAAACTGCAGGGAGGGTATGGGCAAAATGTGACCCATCGACGCTTTCAGTAATTGGCATATTTTCGGTATAAAAAGTCATAATTTCATACTACGAATACGTGCCGAGAGACAGAATTTGCCTCCGAAATATGGCTCAAGCTTCGAATTTGGGATGTTTGGGATATTTTGATAACTGCAGGGAGGGTGTGGGCAGAATGCGATCCATAGCTGCTTTCAGTAATTGGCATATTTTCGGTATAAAAAGTTATAAGTTTTAATTTTCGAACAAGTGCAGAGAGCCAGAATTTGTCTCATCACTCTCTCGAGCCTCTGCATCACCCTCTTAAGCCTCTGCATCTCTTTCTTCAGCCTATGCATCACTCTCTTCAGCCTCTGCATCCCTCTCATCAGCCTCTGCATCATTCTCCTAAGCCTCTGCATCACTCTCTTGAGCCTCTGCATCACTCTCTTGAGCCTTTGCATCCCGCTCTTAAGCCTCTACATCACTCTCTTAAGCCTATGCATCACTCTCTTGAGCCTCTGCATCACTCTCTTGAGCCTCTGCATCCCTCTCTTGAGCCGAGAGACAAAATTTGGCTCCAAAATATGGCTCAAGCGTCGAATTTGGGATGTTTGGGATATTTTGAAAACTGCAGGGGGAGTTTGGGCAAAATGTGGCCCATCGATGCTCTCAGTAATTGGCATATTTTCGGTATAAAAATTCGTTAAACTCACACTGCGAATACGTGCAGAGAGCGAGAATTTTATTTCAAAATATGGCTCAAGCGTCTAATTTGGGATGTTCAGGATATTTTGAAAACGGCAAGGGATTTTGGGCAAAATGTAACCCATCGCCGCTTTCAGTAATTGGCATATTTTCGGTATAAAAAGTCGTAATTTCAAACTGCGAATACGTGCAGAGAGCCAGAATTTGGCTCCAAAATATGACTCAAGGGGTCGAATTTGGGATGCTTGGGATATTTTGAAAACTGCAAGGAGAATTTGTGCAAAATACGATCCATCGCCGCTTTCAGTAATTGGCATACTTTCGGTATAAATGGACGTAATTAAAAACTGCGAATACGTGCAGAGAGCCAGAATTTGGTTCCAAAATATGGCTCAAGCGTCGAATTTGGGATGTTTGGGATATTTTGAAAACTGTAGGTGGGGTTTGGGCAAAATGTGACCCATCGCTGCTCTCAGTAATTGGCATATTTTCGATATAAAAAGTCGTTTCTTCAAACTGTGAATACGTGCAGAGAGCGAGAAATTGACTCCAAAATATGACTCAAGCATCGAATTTGGGATGTTTGTGATACTTTGAAAACTGCCGGGAGGGATTGGGCAAAATGTGACCCATCGCTGCTATAAGTAATTGGCAAATTTTCGGTATTATTCATTTTTACCAATATTTCGATACTATTTCATGTAGTATCACGATATGTGATTTGGCCTTCAAATCTCAGAATTTCGCATAATATCGAATTTTAAGCAAGTTTTCTTGCATTTTGTTTCGTACGAAAAATCATCGAATTTAGCAATATTTTAACGTTTATCATCTCCTTTTCCTTCATGTGATTTAAACAAAATATCATCGAATTAGGCAATATTTTGCCGTTTTCCACGTTATTGTGAATTTTCAGTCCTTGGATGTTAATTCATATATATATACGATAAAAATGATGCAAACACATAATTGATTAGATAATAACCTTAAATACTTCATTTTCAATCATCTATTTGTTTCTCGTTAAAATACTGAGTAAGATATTGAAAAGGGGAGAAGTTCGGTTTTTATTGCATATATCGACGTTTCAGCCGGATTAGAGCGGTTTTACGTGTACATCTTCCCTCGTTAATATAAACGGAAAATCAAGAACATTTTAGTTATTTCTAATGAAAACACATTGTTTTTTATCATTTGTATTGGAAACAACATTGTCATATGTCTTTTCTTGGATCCAAAAAATACGAAACCTCGCTCTATGATTTAAAGTTAAAATCCTCAAATATGTCTAAATAGTGACTTTTTTCACGTTTTTCATGTAGTTTGATATTACGTAAATATATTCATTTTTACCATTATTTCGATACTATTTCATGTAGTATCACGATATGTGATTTGGCCTTCAAATCTCAGAATTTCGCATAATATTGCATTTTAAGCAAGTTTTCTTGCATTTTGTTTCGTACGAAAAATCATCGAATTTAGCAATATTTTGACGTTTATCATCCCCTTTTCCTTCATGTGATTTAAACAAAATATCATCGAATTAGGCAATATTTTGCCGTTTTCCACGTTTTTGTGAATTTTCAGCCCATGGGTAGAAAAGACATATGATTCATATATATACGATAAAAATGATGCAAACACATAATTGATTAGAAAATAACCTTAAATACTTCATTTTCAATCATCTATTTGTTTCTCTTTAAAATACTGAGTAAGATATTGAAAAGGGGAGAAGTTCTGTTTTTATTGCATGCATTTATTGTACGTTTCAGCTGGAATAGAGCGGTTTTACGTGTTTATCTTCCATCAGTAATATAAACGGAAAATCTGGAACATTTTAGTTAATTCTAATGAAAACACATTGATTTTTATCATTTGTATTGGAAACAACATTGTCATATGTCTTTTCTTAGATCTAAATAATACGAAACCTCGCTCTATGATTCTAAGTTAAAATCCTCAAATATGGTTAAATAGTGACTTTTTTCACGATTTTCATGTAGTTTGATATTACGTAAATATATTCATTTTTACCAATATTTCGATACTATTTCATGTAGTATTACGATATGTGATTTGGCCTTGAAATCTCAGAATTTCGCATAATATTGCATTTTAAGCAAGTTTTCTTGCATTTTGTTTCGTACGAAAAATCATCGAATATAGCAATATTTTGACGTTTATCATCTCCTTTTGCTTCGTGTGATTTAAACAAAATATCATCGAATTAAGCAATATTTTGCCGTTTTCCACTTTTTTGTGAATTTTCAGTCCATGGGTATTAATTCATATATATACGATAAAAATGATACAAACACATAATTGACTAGATAATAACCTTAAATACTTCATTTTCAATCAACTATTTCTTTCTCGTTAAAATACTGAGTAAGATATTGAAAGGGGGGAGAAGTTCTGATTTTATTGCATATATCGACGTTTCACCCGGAATAGAGCGGTTTTCGTGTACATCTTCCATCGGTAATATAAACGGAAAATCAGGAACATTTTAGTTAATTCTAATGAAAACACATTGATTTTTATCATTTGTATTGGAAACAACATTGTCATATATCTTTTCTTGGATCTAAATAATACGAAACCTCGCTCTATGATTTGAAGGTAAAATCCTCAAATATGGTAAAATAGTAACTTTTTCACGTTAATCATGTAGTTTGATATTACGCAAATATATTAATTTTACCAATATTCCGATACTATTTCATGTAGTATCACGATATGTGATTTGCCATTCAAATCTCAGAATTTCGCGTAATATTGCATTTTAAGCAAGTTTTCTTGCATTTTGTTTCGTACGAAAAATCATTGAATTTAGCAATATTTTGACGTTTATCATCCCCTTTTCCTTCATGTGATTTAAACAAAATATCATCGAATTAGGCAATATTTTGCCGTTTTTCCACGTTTTTGTGAATTTTCATTCCATGGGTATTAATTCATATATATACGATAAAAATGATACAAACACATAATTGATTAGATAATAACCTTAAATACTTCATTTTCAATCAAGTATTTGTTTCTCGTTAAAATACTGAGTAAGATATTGAAAAGGGGAGAAGATCTGTTTTTATTGCATATATCGACGTTTCAGCCGGAATAGAGCGATTTTCGTGTTCATCTTCCATCGGTAATATAAACGGAAAACCAGGGACATTTTAGTTAATTCTAATGAAAACACTCTGATTTTTATCATTTGTATTGGAAACAACATTGTCATGTCTTTTCTTGGATCCAAATAATACGAAACCTCGCTCTATGATTTAAAGTTAAAATCCTCAAATATGGTTAAATAGTGACTTTTTTCACGTTTTTAATGTAGTTTGATATTACGTAAATATATTCATTTTTACCATTATTTCGATACTATTTCATGTAGTATCAAGATATGTGATTTGGCCTTCAAATCTCAGAATTTCGCATAATATTGCATTTTAAGCAAGTTTTCTTGCATTTTGTTTCGTACGAAAAATCATCGAATTTAGCAATATTTTGACGTTTATCATCCCCTTTTCCTTCATGTGATTTAAACAAAATATCATCGAATTAGGCAATATTTTGCCGTTTTCTACGTTTTTGTGAATTTTCAGTCCATGGGTATTAATTCATATATATACGATAAAAATGATGCAAACACATAATTGATTAGATAATAACCTTAAATACTTCATTTTCAATCATCTATTTGTTTCTCGTTAAAATACTGAGTAAGATATTGAAAAGGGGAGAAGTTCGGTTTTTATTGCATATATCGACGTTTCAGCCGGAATAGAGCGGTTTTCGTGTACATCTTCCATCGGTAATATAAACGGAAAATCAGGAACATTTTAGTTAATTCTAATGAAAACACATTGATTTTTATCATTTGTATTGGAAACAACATTGTCATATGACTTTTCTTGGATCTAAATAATACGAAACCTCGCTCTATGATTTGAAGGTAAAATACTCAAATATGGTAAAATAGTAACTTTTTCACGTTAATCATGTAGTTTGATATTACGCAAATATATTCATTTTTACCAATATTCCGATACTATTTCATGTAGTATCACGATATATGATTTGCCCTTCAAATCTCCGAATTTCGCGTAATATTGCATTTTAAGCAAGTTTTCTTGCATTTTGTTTCGTACGAAAAATCATCGAATTTAGCAATATTTTGACGTTTATCATCCCCTTTTCCTTCATGTGATTTAAACAAAATATCATCGAATTAGGCAATATTTTGCCGTTTTTCCACGTTTTTGTGAATTTTCAGTGCATGGGTATTAATTCATATATGTACGATGAAAATGATGCAAACACACAATTGATTAGATAATAACCTTAAATACTTCATTTTCAATCAACTATTTGTTTCTCGTTAAAATACTGAGTAAGATATTGAAAAGGGGAGAAGTTCTGTTTTTAATGCATATATCGACGTTTCAGCCGGAATAGAGCGATTTTCGTGTACATCTTCCATCGGTAATATAAACGGAAAACCAGGAACATTTTAGTTAATTCTAATGAAAACACTTTGATTTTTATCATTTGTATTGGAAACAACATTGTCATGTCTTTTCTTGGATCCAAATAATACGAAACCTCGCTCTATGATTTGAAGTTAAAATCCTCAAATATGGTTAAATAGTGACTTTTTTCACGTTTTTCATGTAGTTTGATATTACGTAAATATATTCATTTTTACCAATATTTCGATACTATTTCATGTAGTATCACGATATGAGATTTGGCCTTCAAATCTCAGAATTTCGCATAATATTGCATTTTAAGCAAGTTTTCTTGCATTTTGTTTCGTACGAAAAATCATCGAATTTAGCAATATTTTGACGTTTATCATCCCCTTTTCCTTCATGTGATTTAAACAAAATATCATCGAATTAGGCAATATTTTGCCGTTTTCCACGTTTTTGTGAATTTTCAGTCCATGGGTATTAATTCATATATATACGATAAAAATGATGCAAACACATAATTGATTAGATAATAACCTTAAATACTTCATTTTCAATCATCTATTTGTTTCTCGTTAAAATACTGAGTAAGATGTTGAAAAGGGGAGAAGTTCGGTTTTTATTGCATATATCGACGTTTCAGCCGCATTAGAGCGGTTTTACGTGTACATCTTCCCTCGTTAATATAAACGGAAAATCAAGAACATTATAGTTAATTCTAATGCAAACACATTGTTTTTTATCATTTGTATTGGAAACAACATTGTCATATGTCTTTTCTTGGAACTAAATAATACGAAACCTCGCTCTATGATTTGAAGGTAAAATCCTCAAATATGGTAAAATAGTGACTTTTTCACGTTAATCATGTAGTTTGATATTACGCATATATATTCATTTTTACCAATATTTCGATACTATTTCATGTAGTATCACGATATGTGATTTGGCCTTCAAATCTCAGAATTTCGCATAATATTGCGTTTTAAGCAAGTTTCCTTGCATTTTGTTTCGTACGAAAAATCATCGAATTTAGCAATATTTTGACGTTTATCATCCCCTTTTCCTTTATTTGATTTAAACAAAATATCATCGAATTAGGCAATATTTTGCCGTTTTTCCACGTTTTTGTGAATTTTTAGTCTATGGGTATTAATTCATTATATATACGATAAAAATGATGCAAACACATTATTGATTAGATAATAACCTTTAATACTTCATTTTTAATCAACTATTTGTTTCTCGTTAAAATACTGAGTAAAATATTGAAAAGGG